>NC_081555.1:5001364-5137262 GCF_963082655.1 Stomoxys calcitrans | reverse complement strand
GAAACACGACGCCGTTTGAGAAATGAGCGATTGGTATATTCACCTTCTAATTGTAGTGGTTAGAAGTACTACCTTCCCCTCATTATTTATTATTGCCTTGTCAATCTTCCTTAAACCAAAAATCAACAGGGCGCCAGGCACACTCTTAAGGGGATTTTTGTGGACATATTTCCACAATTTGCAATACACGGAATGGGGAGATTAATCTACTCCCCTTCCAATGTCAGTGGGTAACAATACCAACTTCCCTTTTTATGTACCTTGCTATGTCTTATTTCGTTGCACCAAACACTATCACCAGCGTTGGGCGCCAGTTTCACTCTTAGAATTGCATCAACCTCAATAACTCAACGTTACTGATTCCACCTAATAAATTGGTTTTCCAACCAGCATTTCCTCTTAAGTTCTTCTTCATTGTATTTCTCCAAAAATTTCTTCAAGTGCATGTCATTGCTTCAAGGGTTAAGGAAGGAAGATATGTTCTAATCTGACAATCATACATCTCTAATATTACAAGACACATGAGCTCATTGAAGGTTGAAGTAGTTTCCTCATTCACCAACCCATCACACACAAGCCAATGGCAAAAGGAAAGGAGACACCACACTCTATAAATTATCTCCAAACTGAAATTGCAAATAAAAAAAAAAAAAGAAACTATGATAAAGTAGGAGAAGTAATCATAGTGCTAGTGCTGGTACTCTGGTGCTGCTGCTTGAGCCAGCAAGACTTCTTATTGTAATAAGATCTGACCCTGTCATACGAACATGTTTTTGCCATTTTTCTATGAAAATTGTCATACATAGAGTGAGTAAGGCCATCATCTTGGCTTGAAATGTGTAAGTTTACGGGGGAAATTTACTTCTACTCCGAGTATAAACGTGTGGGTGGGTGTTTGTTGTGCTTTTTTGAATCCTATGCCCTGTTGTACTGTTGAGACACTTTAATCTTGAACATCGTTTGCTTGGAAGTTGGTTTTGGAACCACAGTTCAAGAGAATATAAGCCCCAAAAAGGCCATCATTATGACAACAGGGCACTAAGTGTTTATTTCTGTGTCCGTTTCAGAAGAATTGCACTACTTGAACATACAAATGCCCACACACACATACACAGAAAGAGACATAAATAAAGTTTCCAATTGTAAAAGGCCAGTTTGGACATTACAACAAACCTCCTAAGATGTCTTTGTGCTATGAGTTGACTTTAGTTGCCAAACACAAGTTGAAGAAATACTTGAATCTATGGTTTTAGCAGCAGCCAGAGAACATCTCCTTCAACATTTCCGCTATTGTGCTCAGCATCAGCATACTATAAACTTAAAGTAGGGTACATCACAATCACAATCAACATCATCATCATTCTCCTTCGCATCATCTTCATTTGTATTTGTCCATTGTCAAGTCAACACACACATTTTGTTAGCTTACAAGTTAGGGCGTATTTATTAAATTAAATCCAGCTCACTGGTCTGTCCTGACACAATTTTCTTTCTATTTGCAAAGCCTCGGCTCTAGCTACTCTTCTTGAAGCTCATCAAGAAGTACATTCAAGCATTTTCCCTTGGAAAACTTTTCGACTTGTTGTGCGCTTGTTTCTGCTCCAATTTTAAGTTATGTCCACATGCAAAAGTGCCTTCTCCTCACTCAATTCTGAATGGGAGTTGATGGTGGTTGCTTGTCGCTTGGCTGCCGTATTTGGATTTACTTATGCGTGCAGTTTCTTGGATAATTGTCCCATAATGAGGCAAAAGTGCTCCATTTGTATGCTATTCAGATGAATGCGGGCCTCACAAAACTTTTTGTATATCCACTAAACGGACCGCAGTACAAATTGATTTGCATGTTAAACTATTTGCACTCGAGCAATGACAACACCAAACTTTTTCACTTCTCTGTGGCTGACAAAAGATGTTGTCCGAGAACAAAACACACAAAAAAACAGCACCAAAAAGCAAAAGGACAATGCGGCATAGAGCTAGCTTTATATTATAGATCAACATGGAAACAGTCAGCCTTAACAACCAAGCAACTCAAGCAGAGAACGTAAGCAAAACTTTTGTTCGTGCAACAATACTATCACTGCATAAAAAGGTGTCCAAATGTGCCTCCGGGGACAAAATTATACCAAAGCCATTTCTATTGCAGCAATTTGTTCCTTTCAACTTTGTTCTCAAGCATAATTATACTATCGGAATATTCATGAGCACAAAAACATGTCAATGGTATCAGTACCCCAAATTTGCGTTTGAATAATTTGGAATAAAAAAAAGGCCCCACGTTGGGCGCCAGGTCTATTTCTATGGTAAAGTAATCGAACATTTAAATTTAAGCAAATTTGGGGGCCAATTTAGGGGAAGAGGGCGGCCCCCCATTTCCCTAATTTTTTCTCCCAAATATCTTTCATTTGATTCCCATATTGGTATGATTGTACGAAATGTCTTTTTGAGGCGGTTTTAGGTTTGGGGTAGCTTAGATACTTGGACCCAATTTTTAAAATGATATTCGTACTCTACTCCCATCTCATAATGGCCCAATCGGTCCACTTCTGATTTTGGGCGGTGCTGTTGGGGTAAGCTCACTCATGTTTCGTGTTTTGTTTCACTTTCAAACATCTACAGTTTGGTCAATATTTTAACCACGAATCGTCTTACAAACAAACAAATATTGCAAATTATTGAATTTTATCACAATGCGCGATCTGTTAAGAAAGTTCATCGCGCGCTTCTTCCAATGGGTACGTAAATAAGCAGAATTGTCGATTTCGGAGTAAAGATCCGCCAGAAGTATTGCAGGAGCTACCAATGCATCCAGAAAGTCACAGTTTGGTGCGGTTTATGGGCTGGCGGCATCATTGGGCCGTACTTCTTCAAAGATAATGCGAATCGTAACGTACCATGAGATGATATTCAACTTTTTTGCCAAAACGCAAGAGCTTGTCTTGCATGACATGTGATTTCATCAAGACGGTCCCACATGCCACACAGCACGCGTAACATTGGACTTATTGAGAGGCGAGTTTGGTGAACATTTTATTTCACGTTCGGAACGGGTCAATTGACCGCCTAGATCGTGTGATTTAATGCCTCTTGACAATTTTTGTGGGGCTATGTTAAGGCTTATGTCTAGACAGTTAAGCCCTCTTCAATGGATGCATTGGAAGACAACATTGAAGCATTAATTCATGAGATACCGACCGAAATGTTGGAATGAGTATGTCAAAATTGGACTAAGCGGATGGACCATTTGAGGCGTAGTCACGGTAAACATTTGCATAAAATAATCTTCAAACATTAAATTATATGGACCGTACTTTCGATTCAAATAAATATTTCATGCATTATTTCGAAATTTATGTGTTTTTGCTTTTCAATAACTTTCCTATGCAAATGCAAATTTTGCCCATGGACATTCCACTAAGGAACAGGGGCAAACTTCTCACATATCAATGAGTGCAGTCCGATTCAAGTTTAAGCTCAATGATAAGGGGCCTCCATTTTATAACCGAATCCGAACGGCGTGCCGCAGTGCGACACCTCTTTGGAGAGAAGCTTAACAAAGAATAGTACCTCACAAATGTTGCCAGCATTAGAAGGGGAAAACCATCGCTGAAAAAATTATTTTCTGATAGTTTCGCCAGGATTCGAACCCAGGCGTTCAGCGTCATAGGCAGACATGCTTACCTCTGCGCTACGGTGGCCTCCCCATGGTTAACTTAACGAATATACACACAGGTATAAATAATTTTGGAAAACAACAACTTTTGTCGAAAAAAATACGACGAAATTTGTTAATTTTCCTGCAACAATTTATTTTAAATTTCAATTTCAATCCAATTTTATAATTTTGCGTCGCGTGATTTGAGAACTCATGATTTCATGCTCGTTAGTCTTGCACGCATCCACTAGCATACATGGCATTTGCAGCCTACTTAACAACATGTTTTACCCAAACACTAGTTTAATGGTCTGAAAAGTGTATAACAGTTTAGATCAGTGTATAACAGTTTAGATCAGTGTATAACAGTTTAGAACAGTGTATAACAGTTTAAAAAAATGTATAACAGTTTTCAAAAAAATTAAATTTAGACCATAGAAACCATTTGACAATTCAAATATCAAATAATTATTGCCAAAATAGTCTTTAGAAAGTGTATAACAGTTCTCAGCAAGGGTAAAAATAGTATCAAAAAATGCCTTAAAATTTGGAGCGCACACTAGATTCGGTGCAGTTAAGCGCTTAAAGCGTTTTCACTTGTTTGTATTACAATATTAAGCATTGTTTGAGTTTGCCCCTGTTCCTTAGTGGAATGTTCAGGGGTAAAAATTTGCACTTTGCCTTGTTTGAGACTACTACTAATGTATGCTCCTACCATCTAAAAACTCACAAAAACAAATATACTCAATTTTTTTTAAATAATAAATTTTTTTGTCACTTCACCTATGCTAATTCATCATCAAAAACACATTTACTATCTTCTATTTCATAAAAATGAATAAAACATTAAAACATTTTTTTTGTATGCCTTTGATAGAGAGAGAGATCCTTGTGATAGAAAGGCAAACAAAACTAACAGGCATACGGACAGAAAAAAAAAACAAAACTTTTGCAATAAATTATAATGATTTTTATGCGCAAACAACATTTGGCCAGCTTAATTATGTTTATTTTTCATAAAAATATTTATTTGTGATTATTCATTGAATGACAATTTGTTTAGTTTAGCCACAATGTTTACTTATGCATGCGTTTTTCTGGCAACCATAATTAATTGAGCAAATGCCAAATTAAATATTAATCAATGTCTAAAAATGCAATTGAAAAAAAACACTTGATTTAATCACACACATTCGCCCTCTCTCTCTCCCTCACATAGACAAAAACATTTAACTAGAAATGAAGTGGAAAAATTAGTTTTTTTTTCCCCCCAGCATCGAAGGGGAAGGGGAGAGTGTGAAAGAGAAAACTTTGCCAACAAACAATGGTGATTGGTTGAAGGACGATTTGATATGAAATCCATTTTGACAGTAACACCTCAAGCCAAATGTTTTCTCTATGCTCGTTGTCATGGTACTTTTTTTCAATTTCTAAATAAGTTGGACCATAACGCTAATGTATCAAGGTTGGGTCAATTGAAAAACTTTCTTCTTCTCTTCATTTTCGCAATTTTGCAACTTTCTGGGTTTTTTTTGGTTTTTGGTTTGCTTTTATGGCAACTTACCTTGATCTGATGTCCGCAGTGGCCAATTCATTGCGGGGATAGGGTTTGGAGGCAGCCACTGCGGTCTCCAATGCTGTGGTATCGTCCAGTTCGCCCTCTAGCGTTACAAAAATAATCGAACCCATGGCCGTGTATAACAGTACCAATATCAGAACACCTAAAAGGATAACAAACAAACACGCACACACACACACACACAAACATTAAAAAGGGAAACGAAAAAGATGTAAAAACAAAGTTATGGTTAAACTTATCAGGTTTCTCCATTACACTTCCGTTTATGAATCATTAATCACAAATACAAGATGGGTGAGTGGGGGAACCAGAGTTGCCATAGCATTTGATTCAAGGAAATTTTTTGGAAAAAGATTTTTAACACAAAAAAAAAACATATGTATCTAGTTCCTCCCACATTTTGATCTCTCTTTGTGAGACAGCTCTTCTGGGGCATAAGAAAACAAAAAAAAAGATTAAAAAAAAATGCCATGCCTACCTGTGGCGGATATGCAATGTGACTTTGGTGCTTTGTGGCA
This sequence comes from Stomoxys calcitrans, assembly GCF_963082655.1. NCBI lineage: Eukaryota > Metazoa > Arthropoda > Insecta > Diptera > Muscidae > Stomoxys > Stomoxys calcitrans. The sequence continues at coordinate 5,131,510 of NC_081555.1, read as the reverse complement.
GCCGCAAAGGCCCGAGGAGCCCGCATTTGCCTGATGATGATCTCGCTGTTTTTCACTTTTCGCCGGCGTGGAAAAGCACATTGAGGCTGTGGCCGCGTTGCTGGCGTTATTGGCCGCTATGGAGGCAGCATTCGTTTGTGGACCGCCAATGAATGCCGTTATGGGCAAAGGCGGTTTTTTGTTCATAATCGCTGCGGCAGTATAATAATAAACCCCAAATCAATTGTTGTTTATCGCTTACGCGTGTGTCTCGCTCGCCAGCAGTATGTGTTATGCTTAAGAGAGGCCAAAGAAACAACCACTCTCTCTCTCTCTACCTCTACCTCTCTCTCTCCTCGTTCGAAGCCAAAGGATATGGTTGCGAATTTTCAGTTGCCACACACAAAACCCCACATCATGGTTATTTGGCAAGACTTCGCTCGGGCAATGACTGGCACAATGAAACTTTCGCCAATGGGTTGTTGTTGAGGTCGCCAACGAGCTACGTTGCAATCTTCTCAGTTATGGCCTGTGGTAAATTTTCCGCAACCAGCCAGCCACGAGCTGAAAATAAACATAAAAAAAGCATAAAATTAGAAACTGTATCGAATACCAAGGCTAAAGTCTGTGGAATTTTTTTGGTAGTAAATTATATTCGGATTTATGAAAAGCTTTTTTGCTGCCACTTTGGTAAACTCCCAAAAGTGGGACGACTACGTTTAAGGCTTGGGCAACACACAGCAAAAGACCCAAATTGATTTGTTCTGTGCCAACCAACACGTAAGGCGGTAAAATATCTCAATTGATTGTACGATGATTGCGGGTTTAGTATTTCAAAGCCGTCCTTTTCACACGAACTTTGATGGATCCCCTACAACAGCTCTATTCACAATCCTTCACGCACGCACATTTAGATACGAAAGGTGTTTTAGACAACCAACAATCGAATACTCCGAAAAAGTTTCTCATCAACATGGAAGGCATAGTTGATATAAATTGAAAATTTGAATCACGGACTGTTAAACTTTTGAAATTGAAAATACGTGCTATTTTCATTGTCTGAATCAAATGTTCATAAATCTTTCGATTGAAAATTGGAAGGGAAATCTTATTAATTTGAAATAAAAAGTGGGGAAATTTTAAGTTTGTTATGTTTATTAACATGATGGAATTTAAATAAGTCCATGTTGCAAGCTACTACTTCTTCTACTACAAATGCATGACCAAAATATTAGCATTGTATGCAAATACATGTAAGACCATTCCATTAAGGAACAGAGGGTGTAGTTCTTTTATATCAATGAGAGCTTTGTATTTATGAATCCTAACCGTATGGGACTCCTTTATACCAGGATTCGATTCGATAGCGTTAATGAAGCCGCCAAGATGAAAAAGTGTCTCTTGAAAACCCATGTCCAAACTGAAACGCTATTGGACAACAAGGGAGTGAGAGCAGAAAAAACGGAGATCATGTTGAGACTTTTGATGAAAACCCATTTTCCACAGGATACTACGGGACTCACGGAGGCACCAGAATCTTGGAATAATGAAGTTGATAAAAAGGTCAAGGAAGCCTTAAGAAACTCCAAACCATTTAAGTCACCAGTTCCTGATGGCATATTTCCGGCGTTACTACAAAAGGAGGCCGACTATTTGGCGCCCCACGGGGCCAATATTTTTACAGCGTGCCTACGGCTAGCATATACTCCGTAAGTCTGGCTGGAGGCAAGGGTGGCATTTATACCCAAGCACGGCAAGGTAAGTTATGCGATACCAAAGGCAACATTTGTGAGGTACAATGTCATGTAAAACTTTTCTCCAAAGAGGTGTCGCACTGCGGTACGCCGTTCAATGAGTGCATTAGCATTAGTTAGGGAATAACCGCCGCCAAAAATCTTTTATGATGTTCTCCCCAGGATTCATACCTAAACGTTCTGCTATATAAGTTTCTAGCCAAGGCAATACAAAGTGTTGTCAGGTGCAATCTGAGATTTTCTTCGGAAAGTGCGACATTTTGTAGCATAATCGTACTCAGAAGGTTTTGACGTACTACCATCATTTGTGTTGTTTAATTTATGACAAAAATTAAACATGACAAAAAAAAAACCGAATTAAGTACAAAAGATGGTGCGAATATTAATCCTCCCCATACCTCTATGAACATACACCTAAGCCAGTAATCGGCTTGTTGTGCGCTCTAAAGAAATCGAATAAACTCATGAGTGCATTAGCATTTCCGTGTAATAAGTTTTTACAACTTTCGGCGTGGATTAACACGACAAGAGTACATTGATAACCTTAAATCTTGATATGGCTTTAAAGCACCTTCTGATTGTAGCACTGTGAAAACTGGTTAAATCAATTCAGTAGTGCCCGAAGCTCGCTCAAAGTCGATTTCCAAGAAGGTCGTTCAAAAACGGCCGTTGTACCAGAAAACATTGATGCAATGCAAGATCTTCATTTGCCTTACCCTGAAAAAGAGGCATCCTTGCGCATATCTACCACCAGCATACTTACGATATTGCATGAACATCTTGCCGTTTAAAAGTTTTGTTCTCTTTGGATTCCGCACAATGAGCTTAAACTATAAACGGACTACACTCATTGATATGAGAGAAGTATCTCCGGTTCTTTAATGGAATGTTTATGGAAAATTTAGGAGTATTTCATACTTTATGTTTTTTCTTCTATTACTACTCTCTTATTCTTCTGCCTGGGTCCTCTCGTTTTCACTCTCTCACTCTCACTGCCTCTTTCTCTCTCCCTCTCTCTCTACTTCTCTCTTTCTCCCTCTCTGTGTACCTCTCTCTCTTTCTCCCTCTCTCTCTCTTCCCCTCTCTCCCTCCTACTCCCTCTCTCTCTCTCTTTCCCTCTCTCTCTTCCCCTCTCTTCCCCACCCTTTTTCTTCCTCTTCCTCTCTCTCCCTCTCGCTATATTTCACCCTTTCTGCCTCTTTCTCCCTCTTCCTCTATCACCATTTCTCTCTCTCTGCCTGTTTGTCTCTCTCTCTCTCTCTTTCTTTCGCTCTCCTTCTCTGTCTCTTCCTTAATGGAATGTTCATGGGAAAATTAGGAGTATTTCATACTTTATGTTTTTTCTGCTACTACTACTCTCTTATTCTTCTACCTGTGTCCTCTCGTTTTCATTCTCTCTCTCACTATCACTGCCTTTTTCTCTCTCCCTCTCTCTCTTCCCTTCTCTCTCTCTCCCTATTTCTCCCTTTCCTCCTCTTCCTCTCTCTCCATCTCACCCTATTTCACCCTTTCTGCCTCTTTCTCCCTCTTCCTCTCTCCCCATTTCTCTCTCTGCCTGTTTTTCTTTCTCTCACTTTCTTTCTCTCTCCTTCTCTGTCTCTTCTACCTCTACTACTCTCCCGTCTATCTAATTCTTCCTTCCTCGCTTTCTCAGTAACTCGCCGACATATACACACAAATTCTTCAAGACTCTTCAATTTTCACTCCCTCTCTCTCCCTCCCTCTCTTACACCCTTTCTCTCTCTCTCTTCCTCCCTCCCTATTTCCAACTCTCTCTCTTTCTTTCTCTCCCTCTCTGCCTCTTCTACCTTTACGACTCTCTTGTCTATCTAATTCTTCCATCCTCGCCTTCTCAGTAACTCGCCGATATATACGCACAAATTCTTCAAGACTCTTCAATTTTTACTCCCTCTCTCTTCCTCTATTTTGCTCTTCCTCTCTTTCTCTCTCTCTCTATTTTGCTCTTCCTCTCTTTCTCTCTATTTTGCTCTTCCTCTCTCCCTCTTTCCCTCTTTCTCTCCTACTCTCTCTCTACTTCTTTCTCTCCTATTCTCTTTCTCCCTCTTTCTTTCCTAGTCCATATGTGCCTCTTTCTCTCTCTCTGTCTCTGCCTCACCTACTCTCTCTGTGAATCTTTCTCTCTCCCCCTTCTCCCTATTTCTTTCCCTTCCTCTCTCCCTATTTCTCTCCTCTTTCTTTCTTTCCCTCTCTCACTTTCCTTCTCTCTCATTATCTCGCTCTCTCTTTCTTTCTCTCTCCCTCTCTGTCTCTTCCTCTGCTATTCTCCTGTCTATCTAATTCTTCCATCCTCGCTTTCTCATTAACCGCACAAACTCTTCAAGACTCTCAATTTTTTTGTATTTTTAGACCTTTTCTCTTCGTCTTCGTTTCTTTCACCTGTACCACATTTTCTCTCACTCACTAACTTTATTTTATCCCCTTTCTAATTCTCCCTTTCCTTATCTCCCTTCTTAATCCACTTTCTGTTAATACTGCGTTTTCTCTTTACTTTATATTTTCCTTCTCTCTCCATCTGTCTCCTGCCTATCTAATTGTTATATCCTCGCTTTCTCAGTAACTCGCCGATATATCTGCACAAATTTTTCAAGACTCTCCAATATTCTTTATTTTTAGATTTTAGTCCCTCCGGTAACCATTTACATTTTTTTCTTCCTCCTCGTTTGTCTTACCTGTACCACACGTTTCTTTCACTCACTAACTTTCTTTTATCCCTTTTATCTATCTTCTTCATCCACTTTCTCTGTTAATACTGCGTTTTCTCTCTCCTTTATATATATTTTTTTTTTCAATTTTATCCCGTTCAGCATTTTTATCTCTTCATCTGTTTTTATTTCTACTTTAGTTCTGAATTTCTCATTGATTGTCCCACTTATTACCATCTAGCCCTTTCTTTCACTCCCATTCTTGTTCACTCCGTCTCTTTCTCTCTATTTTTCTTCCTTGCTCCCACCTAGTACGCCACCGTAGTGCGGAGGTTAGCATGTCCGCCTAGGACGCTGAACGCCTGGGTTCGAATCTTGCCATGAACATCAGAAAATTTTTTTCAGCGGTAGTTATCCCCTCCTAATGCTGGCGACATTTGTGAGGTACTAGGCCATGTAAAAACTTCTCCCCAAAGAGGTGTCGGCACGCTGTTCGGACTCGGCCATCAAAATGAGGCCCCTTATCATTGAGCTTAAACTTGAAGCGGACAGCACTCATTGATATGTGAGAAGTTTGCTCTTGTACCTTAATAGAATGATCATTGGCATACTTGCATTTGCTCCCCCTACCTGCTCATCTTTTAACACATTTTCTAGTTAATTTTTTTCCATTTAAGTTCCTGCCTTTTATTCGTCTGCGTAAATTTTTCAGCCATTGTTTTTCATATTTTCTCAATATCTCTCAAACTTCTCGTCTCAATATGCATTTCGCTCCATCCTCTATCACCTAACGAACACCTACTTTTTCCCTTCCCTTCTTTCATCCTCTATAGAATTAAGTTTACCACCTATCCCATCCTTTATCTTACTCTCTCCCCCTCCTTAACCCTTTTTCTCCCTTCCCCTCTCCCTTTCCCTGTATTTAGCTTACTCTCTCCCTCCTACTTAACCTTTTTTCTCCCTTCCCCTCTCCTTTTCCCTGTATTCCTATCTTTCCTCTCCTACTTTTTCTCTAGGCCAGTTCTATTTCGTTCTTCCTTCCCCTCTCCCTTTCCCTGTATTCCTATCTATCATCTCCTACTTTTTCTCTAGGACAGTTCTATTTCGTTCTCCCTTTCGTCTTTCTTCCAAGTTTCATTATCCTACCCTACTTCAAACTCTCGTCCAACTCTCCCCCACGAATATATCATATGAGAACAGGATCATTCGATTATTTTAGCTTAACACAAAACGGCCTCCTTCAATACAGTGTGCCGCTGAGCGTTGTCTTTTCTGAGAGAAATTCATTTGACCTCTGAAAAAACAGTTCTCGCACGATTTCAATTAAACATCATAGAAGAGCATACCAACCTCTTAGCTACAGTGTTCTCCTAAATAAGACGCTTTAGTGCTTCTGTGATTATAATAATAATTTTCTCTCTCTCTCTTTATCTCCCTCTCCCTCTCTCTCTCTCTCTTGTTAATCTTACTCTAAATAATGCACATAACTTAAATTGTATACCAGTTCTAAAGCAATTCAATTTGCTGTGAGACCTTTCCCATGTACCAATTAAACGATTCATTACATCCTAATACCTTAAGTAAACAGCTCATTGCAATAGTACCTCATGATGACATTTGCTAGTCCATTTTGCATTTGGTCAATAAAACGTCATTTGCCATACAAACTTCACGGCTACACTTAGTCCGTCATGTCAGTATGAATCCCAGCTAATGCTGTTATCCAAAGTCAAATCAAACAAAGAGCCGCTCACCCACACTCGCATTACGAGATGGACACATTGGCACCTCAGCACTGTCGATTTGCCCCTACAGTGTTGTGTGTGTGTGTGTGTGTGTGTGCGGTAGAACATTTTCAGCAGGATTTGCATTAGGTGACCAAATTGGGTGAAACTGTTTACAAACACAACCCCCTGACATCAACCACCATGTAAATGTGGGCAAAAATCATTGTCTCGTTTGTCGTCAATGAGTACACGAACATCAAATCAATAAATCCATGGCTATTTATGGGTGGGTGGTAGGTACTGTTTCAATGTTTGCAATGGTGGTAGTTGCTGCTATGGGCATGGTATTGACTTTGAATGAAATCAAATGCGATGACACAAAGCAAGAGGAGTATGGAGTGGAAGTGGAATTTCTCATCATTGGACTGGAGCTCATGTCATGCTGAGATTTATGCATCCTTTAATAACTCAATGCAGGATATATTTGATGCTATGTCATGCAAGACAGATTGTTGGTAATCAAATTTTTGCATTAAATTTTTCATTTTTATTTTGCCATACCTGGAGATTTTGCTTTCCCTTAAAACCTATGGTTAGGCAAAAGTGTTTCCCCACTGGAAGTGGAATGGGGAGAAAGTTATAGATATATGCATATCTGAAAGGAAAATGTTCTTTTCTCATTTTTACATTTCAATTTAAATTGCAATTGATGGGAAATGGTGCACAATGGGATGGAATTAAAAAAAATGGTTTTAAGAAAATTTCCTAATATTTGAATTTTTATTGAATGTTTGGGATTCCTAGAAGATTAAAATCATTTTTGGCCACAGTGTTAAGGGGTGAAAATTAACCCTACTCGTGATTTTGTTTTTTCTGTTTGTAAACATCTTAAAAAATGGATTCGAAGACGGCTTAACAATAGCAGTGTGTCTTTTTTTGTTATTCATCTATCATCCCTTTCATATGTGTGTGTATGTCCGTTTGTCCTTTCACCCGCCACTCAGTACCATTCATCTTTCTTATTAGGGAAACGCATTTTTCTTTTTGAAAATCAGCCCACTGTGCTGCAGCCTATTTTTATTATATGCGTTTTTCTTATACCTGGTGACAGCACGTTTGTGATTGCCTTCAACCAACACCGAATGCATATTGATCCAAGTTTCCATTTCAACTATCCCCTTATCCTCATTAATTTGTATGAAAACTATAAAATTGCATTGGGATGACGTCAATGAAGGAAGAACCAAAATCCTTGGCACAACTGATGAACTCGCTCTATATTCCAGCAAATGCCAGGACTTACCACCCACCCACTTCCATGTAAGACGTTTTAAATATTATAATTTGAGAATATACAACGCCTTGAGGCACGTTTGAGATCGTCAAGATTGAAGACGTTGCTATGGATACCTTACTTGTGTGATATGTAGCAAGGATATATGTGTGTGTATGTGTGTGTGGGTGGCTGCAAGTGAAGGCCTTACTCGGAATATTGTCGTGTGGAAGCATCAAACTGTTTTTCAATTTCATCTGCCACAGGGACATGAAAGAAATCACGTGCTCCTGCTGGACACAAAAATTGCTTAACAAAAGGCAAGGATATTTGATGGTCCCATATCAACGTTCTTCCCCAGCCTCCAATACACACACACGCGCACACACACACAAATTGAAACCTGTTTAAAAATTAAAACGAAAAGGGGAAAATAATAGAAAGTAAATAAAACATGGCAGGTAAACCAGACCAGCACCCCCACGCCCCACCCCCCACCAGTATGTTGGATACGTAGAAAGGATTCGTATTCTTAGCACATTTCCAGGTACCTGCTGTGCCCACAGCCCTTCAGCAGCAACTCCAGGACCTGGTAATGATACTGCTATTGCTGTTGCTGAAAGTCTTAATAGAGCCGATATCAAGATTTCATTGGAAAGACGGGCGCCTGTAAGCAGGCAGAAAGGAAACGTCTGTTATGGCCACACATATCACACGTTGTTTTTCGTACGTGATATGTAACAGTTGAACCGTTGAACTTTTTTCTTTATTTTTTTGTGGAAATAATCTCCCTCGCCCCCTACTTTTTTTACTCATTCGCTGCCTGCCTACAGTGGCCCCAAAATGCCAGAGAAAACAAACGAACTATAAGGACATCATGAAATATACATGCAAACAAACAAATGTCAATCCCTAACCAAACATACGCACACTCACACACACACACAGACCCACACCAAGGCTAAGTTGGAAAAAAATCAGCTATAATACGATCAGAGGCAAACGAAAAGCAAATCAATGAATGAAAGAAGGACACAAGGACAGAGCGCTGAGGTTGGGGATGGGGATGGGGATGGGGAGAAAAAAAAAAAACAGGAAACACAACCACCAAATAATACGACGTAAATAGTCCCAGTCCAATGCACAGATATTACTTTTGGCAAAGGCAAAGCCAACTGATTCATTTGTTCATTCATTCATTCCACTTCAATGACACAGTGTCGCCACAACAACAAAAACTTCCTATACGAGGTAGCATGAGAAAGGAAAATTGATACAACAAATCCATGCTGAGATCTTAAAGCATCGTTACAATATGTGGGTAGTTAAGTAAATTTTTCATAATCGACGCAATTGGCGTTAGAGACTTGGAAAAGGTTCTAACAAGCTTGAAGGTGAATAATAATTAACCTCGGCAGGGACGAATCTTTTATATCCTCCAACGTGGCTTGCATTTGTCAAGTTTAAGAAAAACAACTAAACGCGTGCTAAGATTTTTTATATGCTCCACCATGGATTGCATTTGTCAAGTTCTTTGAAGACCATAGTAGAAGTCATTGTGCATAATTTAAGCCAAATCGAATAAAAACTGCTCCCTACAGAGGCTCAAGAAGTAAAACCAGGAGATCGGCCTATATGGCAGCTATGTCAGGTTAGGGACCGATTCAGACGATATTGCGCCCTCTAGACGCTCAATAAGTCAAGACCAGGTTTATATGGGAGCTATAACAGGCGACGCAAACGATGTTATAATACTTCTAAGGGGCAAGGATCCGAACGAGCTCTGCTGAAGGGCCGAAAGATCTTGCATATGGCATATGACTGGGCTAAACCCAGAGGTCTCAATGTTAACCCAGAGACGACTAAAATATGCCAGTTCACGAGGAAGACGAAGGTGGACCAATTTAACGCACCACGTTTCCCCAACAAAACGATTTCGATATCTGACTTAGACTTGGACCGGAAACTGAATTGGAAGTGTCACATTCAGGAGCGTACTGAGAAGGCTCACAGATGTTGGGCACTATGTAGACGGACCGTAGGCTCGAAATGGGGCCTAAATCCGAGGATAGTCCACTGGCTCTACAGGAGCGTGATTAGACCAATACTTACTTACGCCTCAGTAGTTTGGTGGACTGCTATAGAGAAAAAGTGTAACATAAGGACCATACAACAGGTTCAGAGAACATGTTATCTTGGCATAGGCGGAGCGATGAGGACCACGCCCACTTGGGCAGATTATTCTAGATATTCGAGCCATTGACATACGGATTAAATGTGAGGCGGCTATGAGACTTAAGGCGATGGGAGAATGGATTGAGGATGGGAGCAGCTCATACCATCATCGCGGTATAATAGAGGCGACGATAGGAAACCTGGAAGGTAGGGAAGAGGTTTCCGATCGCATACCTGAGATGAACCTTGAAGTCGAGTGCGAGGCACTGCTGCCATCTTAGTTGTATTGGCATCTAGAAGGTCATGTTACACGGATGGATCAAAGCTAGAGGACAGAGTGGGCCAGGGGGTTTACATTGAGAACCCAGGGACTGAGATCTGTTTTAGACTGCTTGACCATAATACGGTCCTGCAGAATGCGTGAAGTGGTCTGGTGCTAACGCGAGAACGTCCAGTTTGAACATCTTTACCGACAGTAAAATGGCCATAAGGGCAATAACAACCAGGACGGTAGGGTCACGAACAACGTGAAGACGTCGTGTGTGAACATCTTTACCGAGAGTAAAATGGCCATAAGGGCAATAACAATCAGGACGGTAAGGTCACAAACAGTCTTGCAGTGTAAGAAGGACTTTAACGCCTTCTCTGAGGATGGCAAAATCCGCAAAGTTTGGTTGCCGGGCCATAAAGGAGTAAGAGGAAATGAAAGGGCAGACGATTTGGCGGTGAAGGCCAGAGGACTGCCGTCAATAAACTTGGTTAACCCGAAGCCTTTCGGGTCGACGCATTCCGAGTTAAGGAAGTGGGCGACGAATGCGCATGCAACATTGTGGAAGGCGAAAATCTTATGAGGAGATCCAAGTCGTGAGAAGACGAGGTTATTACTGAAAGGAATCAAGAAGGAGGTCAGTATAGCTAACACCGCTTTGTTAGATGCTCTTGCCAGGATTCGAACGCGTTTAGAGTCCAAGTCGGCAGATCGGCTTATATGGCATCCAAGGTAGTCTGATGTGATCCATATTCAATTCGGATATCGGGTGGCTCAATCACACTCACTGTTCTAAAATTTCGGTTCAATCGGCTTAAAAATGCGGCTTTTATGGCTTTTATGTAAGTTCCTAAATCCCCAGATCGATCCATATGGCAGATGTATGTAAATATGGCCAGATATGGACTATATTCGGTTCGGATATTGGGGGCCTTAGTACAACTCACTGTTCCAAATTTTACCGAAATGGGAAAATAAATGCACCTTTATGAGCTCAAGACCCTAAACCAGAACATCGACCTATATGGCAGCGATATCGAAATCTGATCAGATTTGACCCTTACCTGAATACAAAAGAAATAAGGATCTGTGGCAAATTTCAGCTCAATATCACAATTTCTGATATTGATATTCGATGTGTAACCAATTGAATGACTTCATAAATGTTTTCAAAATTTTCAATCATTTTTTATACCCACCACCATAGGATGGGAGTATACTAACCTAGTCTTTCCGTTTATTACACCTCGAAATATCGATGTAGGACCCCATAAAATATATATTGTTGATCGTCCCGACATTCTGATCCGATCTAGCCATGTCCGTCCGTACTACGGTCGAAATCACGATAGCGGTCAAACGCGTGAAGCTAGCTGCTTGAAAATTTGCACAAATGCTTAACATTAATGTAGGTCGCTGGGGATAGTAAATGGGTCATATCGGTTCAAATTTAGATATAGCTAATATATAAACCGATTTGCCGATTTGACTTCTTGAGCCTCTGGAAGACGCACTCTTCATCCGATTTGGCTGAAATTTTGCACATAGTGTTCTGTTATGACATCCAACAACTGTGTCAAGTACGGTTCAAATCGGTCTATAACCTGATATAGCTCCCATATAAACCCATCTCCCGATTTGATATCTTTAACCCCTGGAAGCCTCAATTTTCATCCAATTTGGCTGAAATTTCGCACGTAGTATTTTGTTATGACTTCCAACAATTGTGCCAAGTACGGTCCAAATCGGTCGATAACCTGATATAGCTCCCATATAAACCGATCTCCCAATATGACTTCTTGAGCCCCTGGAAGCCTCAATTTTCATCCGCTTTGGCTGAAATTTTGCACATGGTGTTCTGTTATGACTCCCAACAACTGTGGCAAGTATGGTTCAAATCGGTCTAAAACCTGATATAGCTCCCATACAAACCTATCTCCAGATTTGACTTCTTGAGCCCCTGGAAGCCTCAATTTTCATCCGATTTGGCTGAAATTTCGCACATAGTATTCTGTTATGACTTCCAATATATGTCCCAAGTACGGTCCAAACCGGTCAAGGACATGATAAAGCTCCTATATAAATCGAACGCACGATTTGGCTTCTTGAGCCCTTACAAGCCGCGATTTTTATCCGATTTGGCTGAAATTTTATGTTATGCGTTTCAAAAACTGTGGCAAGTTCAGCCCAAATCGATCTGTAACCAGATCGTCCCTTAAACGGAATGTTGATGGGCAATTTGAACTTTTTAATTTATGACCTAAGAAGTTAGATTACCACTAAGGCTATCCCCTATTAGCCTTTGGCAGTTATCCCCTCTTCCTAAACTAAAATCCCTAAAAAAATATAAATAATAACGCAGCACTTAAGCTCAAAAAACAAAAACTATTTACCTTCCATAGCATTACAAAAATAATTCCTTCAGTTCCAAAGGATTTAAAATAATCCAAAGCTCTGCCATGCTTAATTTTAATGAACTTTAAAAGCCTTAAGATTAGAATCATTACAACTTTTTTAAGGCTTTACACTGACTTCATTGCAAAGCTATGGGCCATATTGAATATGCTAATTTATTTCCCGGAAGGACTTCTGGCAAACTTCATCAACATCATCTTTGATACCCAAATCTAGAAACTAATTGAAGTTCCCCCTTAGGAAGGTTTTTTCACTTTCTTAGCCCCACCTCGCAGCCTACAACAATCGTGTTACCTTTAATGGGTTTATGACTGATGGAAACATAATCATATGTAGCAGTCTTACTGTTTGTTTCCTTTTTTTTCCCCCATTTTTTGTGTTCCATTTCTTTGGCCTTCACCGAACAAACTTAATCTTCATCTCAGGTATTTCTGTGTGTGGGCACATGAAGTGCGTATTGCGTGAAGATTGGCCGGCCGATGAATTCAGGGGATTACTTGCTGAGATATGGCTGGCCTTCATACAAATGGGCACTTTTCTTTCAATTCAATTGTTTTCCTTTTGGCCCTTATCTATTACAGCATACGAGTATCTGATATCAAATATAATTTATAAGGCCATTTCTTTAAGCTTTTTTACGGATGCTTAGCATCTACACCCAATACAGAAAACAAAAATGAGTCCTTTTTTCTCTCTCTGATTTATAAGAACCCCATGTCACTAAGAGGTAAAACTTGTTTCTTTTCCATCAACTCAACGCTTATAGAAATTGTTTATGGCAGCCCACCTGCCTGCATTGGTGGAGAAACTGCCGTAGGAGAATTTAATAAAGTTAAGCTGTATTTGAAATATGGGTTGCTTTTAACTTTTCACATATTTGAATCGGTTTATTTTCCTTAGTTTTTTTTTTCTTCTTACTTTGAACGAGTTTTTTGTTTTTCTGTTAAGAAAAGCTTATGTTTCACAAATTTTAACTTTCCACCCAAGCACGTTTTTATGTTATATAGGCAGCAGCAGCATTTGACCTCAAGATGTTTATCTAATCAGATAAAAGGAGCACCTTTTTTCCCCAAAAAACCAAAAACCAAAAAAAAAAACTTCGATAAAACCTTGGTCCGTTATGTGAGTTTGTATGCTTGGCCCAAGCTTTTATGTGCCACTCATGTTTAATGCTTTAAAAACATTACTCGCTTACAAACAACTCTCCCTCCCACTTTGAAAGAAATGCGAAAACAAAAACATCACACAAACCTCTGACAGCATTTACGACAGTATCACTGGCTTGTTACTTTTGTGTTATCCCTTCTCTTTTGGTGTGGCAGGATGGCAGTGTCAGAAGATGGTCAGCTTGAATGGAAATTTAAAAAAAATATGTGGTCAATATTAAATATTTGGACTTTGGAATATTTTTTGCTCGTACATATAAATTTGTTAGTGTAGTTAGCAGAAGTCATATTGTGTGACCCAGCAAACATTTTGGGAGGCATTTGCTACTATGGTGGAGAAGATGTAGCCTATAGCCATAATGAGGTTTATATACGAATACGAATAACAGCAGGAGCCGATGAATTGCTAGCTGAACTATTGTATTTAAGACCGCAGGTGACATTTTGGGAGGCATGATAAGTATGGAAGGGATTGCTGCTGGTATGGCTGGTATACAAAGTGGCGATAACGATGGTGGAGTGGATATAGCTCCTAGCCATCATGAGGTTTATTTACCAGTAACCCGGCTAAAGAACAACAAGGCAGCAAGAGCCGATGAATTGCTAGCTGAACTATTTAAGACGGCAGGTGACATTTTGGGAGGCATGATATGTATGGAAGGCATTGCTGCTGGTATACAAAGTGGCGATAACGATGGTGGAGAAGATATAGCTCCTAGCCATCATGAGGTTTATTAACCAGTAACCCGGCTGAAAAACAACAAGGCAGCAGGAGCCGATGAATTGCTAACTGAACTATTTAAGAGCGCTGGTGACATGCGTATGAAGCGTTTGGACCGGTTAACCTGCAAAATCTGGCCAGAAAAACGCATAGACGATGATTGGAACCTCAGCATACCAAGTCTCATACACAAGAAAGAAGGCAGGATATGCTTGCCCCAACATATGTAGTTGGCGCAAGCATATCCTGTCTTCTTTCTTGTGTATGAGACATGATATGCTGAGGTTCCAATCATCGTCTATGCGTTTTTCTAGCCAAATTTTGCAGATTCTTCCCATTACATACAGAAATCTTTCTACTATGCTGTGTGAGAGATTCGAATCTAAATTTTACGAGACAATTGGAAATAATAAATGAAGCTTTCCTAAACTTTCCAATATTTTCATGGACTAGAAAGACAATTTCGATAGTCCTATACTTTCAAAGCTATTTCAAGACATGTCTGAGTTTGGTATTCAGTTGTTGGTATCCTATAGTGGCAGTGACGAGGCTCTAATCAATCCCTTAATGATTACATAGTATATCTACCGAAAGAGGTTTTAAGCTGTAACCTAGCAAAAAACAACAAATCAGCGGGAGCCGATGGGTTCCCAGCTGAACTTTTTAGAAACAGACCAAACAAGGTTCTAGGCAGGATGGCAGTTTATCATAAGGTCTCTTTAATACCTTGCTAGATCAGATATCGACATTATGGGTCGTTCATCGGAATCAGTGTAGGGAACCCAAAGAGGTGTCGCCCAGTGGCAAGCCTTTCGGACTCGTCTATAAAAAGGAAAGGTCATACGAACGGGTATGAGACACTAGACACTGACGAGGGCCTTACCACCCTAGAAACGCGTCTGTCAATGGTGTGATACCAATTCCCCATTGCCTAATAGATGGCAATTTTTTTCTTTAATTCCCAAAAACAATTTTTGCTTCTTAACATACATTCTCGTAGTCATTTAAGCTTGACTAACGTAAAAAGTATGATTTATTCAAATGGCCGCCTCTAGTAGCCAAAACAAATAAACGAAGAGTTTCCTTAACATTGAGCTTAGACTTGTATTGGACAGCACTCATTGATAATTGAAAAATCTGTCCCCCGTTCCTTAATGGCATGTTCGTGGACAAATTTACATTTACATCGGAAGCAATAACTGCAGCCTTTGAAAAGTTCGAGTGAGAAAATGAAAGGGCGTCTGTAGAAACATTTTGTTCTCTACAATCTCATGGAAAGAAAACTTCAAAGACCCACACGTCCCATAATTCGACAAATCTATAGCAATACTATGGCCGCCGGTACCTTCGGCCAAGCGCTGCCGCCGAACATATCGCTACAACAGTAACAAATCCTATTCGGCGGGGGTATTTTTTTACGGATGCGTGCTCTGTTCAGAAAGCTCATCACGCGCTTCTTCTTCTTCAGCGACGAAGCTCATTTTTGGGTACGTAAATAAGTAGAATTATGGCTTTTGGAGTGAAGATCAGTCAAAAGCATTGCAAGAGCTACCATTGCATTCAGAAACAGTAACAAGTTGGTGCGGTTTATAGGCTAATGGCTTCATTGGACCGTACTTCTTCAAAGATGACACGAATCGTAACGTAACTGTGAATGGTGAGCCCTACCGTGAGATGATTTCAAACTTTTTTTTGCCCAAAATGCAAGAGCTTGAGTTGCATGACATGTCGATTTAACAAGACGCTGCAACATGCCACACAGCACGCCAAACAATGGACTTATTGAGAGATGAGTGCGGTGAAAATTTTATTTCACATTCCGGACAGGGCATTGGTCGCCTAGGTCATGAGATTTAACGCCTTTAAGTTTTTTTTTTTTTTTTGAGTGGCTATATTAAAGTTCGTGTCTATACAGACAACGTAAAGAAGCAAATTTCTCGATTTTGGAGTGAAGATTAGCCAGAAGCATTGCAAAAGCTACCAATGCATCCAGAGAAAGTCATAGTTTGGTGCAGTTTACGGGCTGGTGGCATCATTGGACCGTACTTCTTCAAAGATAATGCGAATCGTAAAGAAACTGTGAATGGTGAGCGCTACCGTGAGATGATTTTCATCTTTTTTTTGCCCTAAAATGTAAGATCTTGACTTGCATGACATGTGGTTTGAACAAGATGTTGCCACATGACACACAGCACGCGTAACAATGAATGTTTTGAGAGGCGAATTCGGTGAACATTTTATTTCACGTGTGGGACCGGTCAATTGGCCGCCTAGATTGTGCGATTTAGCCCCTTTAAACCATTTTTTGTGGCGCTATGTTAAAGCTCCTGTCTTTACAGATAAAACCGCTTCAATTAACGCATTAGAAGACCACATTGAAGCATTAATTCGTGAGATACCGGCCGAAATGTTGTAAAGAGTATGCCAAAATTGGAAGCGGATGGATCATTTGAGACGCAGTCACGGTCAACATTTGCATGAAATAAACTTCAAACATTAAATTATATGTATCGTACTATCGTTTCAAATAAAGATTTCATGCGTTTTCCTGAATTTCATGTGTTTTTCTCTGAAAACTTTCTTATGGCCTTAAAAAATTACCCTGTATAACCCATCTGGACCTCCGCAGAGCTCCATCAGAATTGGTTAAAAATTATATTGGGTTGCCCAAAAAGTAATTGCGGATTTTTTAAAAGAAAGTAAATTCATTTTTGATAAAACTTAGAATGAACTTTAATCAAATATACTTTTTTATATTTTTTTTTTTCTAAAGCAAGCTAAAAGTAACAGCTGATAACTGACAGAAGAAAGAATGCAATTACAGAGTCACAAGCTGTGAAACAATTTGTCAACGCCGACTATATGAAAAATCCGCAATTACTTTTTGGGCAACTCAATATATACCCTCCAATTAGTACTTATAGGGTATGTATAGGGTATTATATAGTCAGCACCGCCCCATTTTTGTCTTTCCTTACTGGTTTTTTCTTAAGAAAGTTGGCTTCATGTCTTTTGTTAGAATCCATAATCCATATGTTAGTTAATAATCATGCTTTCATTAAAGAAAAATTTCCCAATATCTAGTAAAATATCCTTAACCAAAGAAAATTTTTCCTTCAAAAAGTTGGAAAATGTTTAAATTTAGTTTTATATGTTTAGTTCAAATCTTTAAATCTTCAGTTAGTAATAGTACTATCATTTAGGAAAAAATCCTTAAAATAAAAAAAAAAACTATTTTTCGCCAAAAAAACAAATTTTGAAAATTTATGCCTTTTCTTTAGTAAAACTCTCAGCCATTTATGAAAATTCGTTTACATAAGCAAATTTTTTCTTCTTTTAAAATTTAAAATTGTGCATACGCTTAAGTAAAAATTCCTAAATATTAAGTAAAAAATCTTACACCAAAAGAAATGTTTCTTTATAAAAAGGTAAAAATCGCTTTAAGAGGTAGAAATCTTTTACCAAAGAAAATTTCATAATTATTTTCAAATTTTAAAAAATTGTCCATCTTTAAATTTAGGTAGGAAGTTTTTCTCCTTATTATATTGGAAAATATTGCATCTTTACATTTAGTTCCATATCGTTAGTTTGAACCATTAAAATACTATATATATTACTATCATTTAGAAAAATTTTCTTATTATCAAGAAAAAAATCTTTCACCAAAAGGAAATTTTTTTCTTAAGAAGTTGCAAAATTTCTTTTATTTCTTTTGAAGCTTTTATAAAGTTTTAAGCCAAGAAGAGCAGTAACCCCTATAAGCCATGAGTCTTCTTTATATGAGAAAAATCGATTCATGGTCTTTGATACAAGCAAAGTTTCCTATTTTTCTAATGCTATGTTTACAGGAATATCTGCCATACCTCCTAAAATTTGTTATTCTTGTTGCATTTTTTGTAAGGATTTTTTTTTTCATTATTGTGCTCTTCTATTGCTCACCTTCAATTCCCCATCCAATTTATATTTAAATATTTGGTTTTTTTTCCTCTCGTTCAGGTAACGCATGGAGTTTAGTTTTCTCATTTATTCATTTTCAATTTGCATATTCTCAATAAGCAAAAGTTTTATTGAATTTCACGACATCATGCGCTCTCTCACAATTTCAGTTCACGTTTTGAAAATTTCAATTTGTAGTTTCTCAATTTCCTCCGTTGGGTTTATGTCCAACTTCATTTGATCCTTTTGAAGTACCTACAAAAAGTGTACTTACACACTCAAACATACATACATACATATGGCATGGTTGTGGCAATGTGTTTTTTTTTATGGATCTTCCTTTGCTGGGAAAGATTTAAGAAGTAAAGCACCTAAGCAGGCTTTCTTCCCAAAATAACCAAACCAAGTGAAATGTCTACACTGCTTGCCATTAAGTAAAACTAAAGTTGGGTTATTGCGGTGTGGCATGTGGTATATGTGGCAATATGGTTGAAGTGGTTTGGGTTGGATTTGGTTTGGTAGAGTTGGTGTTTGTTCTCTTCCTTCTTTTTTGGCATTTCTTTCAAGTACCCGTAGTAATACCAATGGCTATTATCCTGAATTGAAACAGCACGAGATGGCCGAGAAGCAGAGAGTGGAGAAAACCCAAGTTGAAGTAAAAAAAAAAAACACAAAAAAACCACGCCAGCAGATGAAGCCAAAGGCACGTTGTGCATACGAAATTCAATCACTTTTCCTATATGAAAACACTACGACTCCTGGTGCATTATCAAAATATTTATGTGGCCGTGGACAAGGACAAGGACAAGACTGTATGTGTGTGCAGGACCACAATATTTTCACATGTATATGTTGAAATAGGAGTATACATTTTTACTGGATGCATAATTCCAAGCAATTTCTTCCCCATATATGCTCCCTTATTCTCCACCCAAAAAAATGTTGAGTTTAGTTTGCATTTTATATCGTTGTCTGTAGCAAAAATCCGAAGGTATAGGTTCAAAACGGGCAAATACGACGTTTTAAACCCCTAAACCACTACTTATTTTTAAATATGCAGGCAGGGCAGGGCTCGCAAGCATTTTGGCTACTGGTGAGAGAGAGAGATCGATCTGTGGCACTCCCCCTCACCCGGGTCTTTTCCAGGCTTCAGTAGAATAACTGATGAACATGTGGACGAAAATTTGACTTGTGGCAAACCCATGAACAGACATATAGGTCATCAGATAGACAAGTGAGGAGATGGTTATTTGGACAGACAGACTGAGGGATAAACATATACGTGGGAGAATGGAAAGAAAGTTGTATAAGTAAGCAAACATATGGACGGTAATACGGATTCATATGATCATATAGAAAATTCGATGGATAGACAAATGGACAAAAGATGAATAGACGAGATAATGGACAGATAGACTGATAAGCTGATATACGTATCATTAAAAAAGCGGTGATACCGAGTTTAAGAGATAGACGGAATAAACAAGCGTCAAATGGATTGATAAACGGATGGTTGGATGCCCAAATGGTCTGACTAGTGAATAGACCGGCGAAAATACAAAGGGGCACAAGACGGATGGATGGACAGAATGATGGTTGGACAGACAGATGGATCGGCAGACAGATGGATGGATAGACAGATAGATGGATGGACAGACAGGTGGATGGACAGACAGATGGATGGACAGACAGATGGATGTACAGACGGATGGATGGACAAACAGACAGGAGGATGGACATTCAAATGGATGGACAGACAGATGGATGGACAGACAAGGGGATGGACAGACAGATGGATGGAAAGACAGATGAATGAATAGAGAGATGGATGGACAGACAGATGAATAGATAGATAGATGGACGGACAAACAGACAGGTGATTGGATAGACAGACAGATGGATGGACAGACAGATGGATGGACAGACAGATGAATAGATAGATAGATGGACGGACAAACAGACAGGTGATTGGATAGACAGACAGATGGATGGACAGACAGATGGATGGACAGACAGATGGATGGACAGACAGATGGATGGACAGACAGATGGATGGATAGACAGACGGATGGATGGACCGACAGATGGGTGTACAGACAGATGGATGGACAGACAGATGGATGGACAGACAGATGGAAGAACAGAGATGGACGGATAAGCAGACAAATAGACGGACAAACAGACAGATGGACGGGCAGACAGATGGATGGACAGACAGACGAATACACAGACAGGCATAGGGACCGATAGGCATGGGGACGGACATAATGACAGAAGGATTGAAGTGTATACACACCGAGGGTCTTGCACACACTCGACCTAACAGAAAAAAATAACGAGAGACAGATATACTGGTGGGCAGAGTTACTTGTGAACAGAGAAACAGGTGGCTGAGTTACTGATGAACAGACGTACAAGTGGGCGGACAGATGCATGAAACACTAGACGCATAAAAAAGCGCTAAATTGTCTAAAAAAAATCATTCTTAGCCGTTTGCAGCTCAACAAAAGTTATTGGGTTGCCCAAAAAGTAAATGCGGATTTTTCATATAGTCGGCGTTGACAAATGTTTTCACAGCTTGTGACTCTGTTATTGCATTCTTTCTTCTGTCAGTTATCAGCTGTTACTTTTAGCTTGCTTTAGAAAAAAAGTGTAAAAAAAGTATATTTGATTAAAGCTCATTCTAAGTTTTATTAAAAATGCATTTACTTTCTTTTAAAAAATCCGCAATTACTTTTTGGGCAACCCAACATAACCCCCAAAACTCCATAACCTTCTAACATCTCTCTACCATAGCACTGTTGTGTAGGGTACTAAAAACACTATTGCTGTGGTGTGTGTTCATCATAAGCATTATGAAAACATGCAGCACAAACTTTTAATCAGTTTCTAATCTATAAGCTTGCCCTATAAAAACCAAAAACGTTGGTTACCCTGAAAAGGTTCGTTTGCTCTCAATGAAGTTTGTTGACGATGATGAAAAGTTTCAGTGGCTACGCTTGTGACCATGATGATGGTTGGGGGCTATGAAAAGTTTTTATTTTTACAGTTCAATGTTGTGTTGATAACAACAGCAAAAAAAAAAAACACAAACAATATTTTTGTTTTTATTGCAAATAGTTCGATTGCCTTTGGTTGTTATTGAAAATGCATAATCAAATGTAAAAATCGATTGACATTTAGATTAGAGAAAAACAAATTCTATGAAATATAACATTCAAAGGCAGTCGCAACACACAATGGCATGAAACTCGAACACCAACCCACGGAAGCTTAACAAGGTGTTAACATGAAGGTTTTCATCATAATCGGATTTAGCCAACACACCCCGTTATTCAGGGTCATAAAGGTTTACACACAGTTAGTTGGACAAAAGTTTGATTTAGTCTCTATTTTTCTCGGCTGCTATGCTGCTATGGCTTGTCATGTTTATGGTTTAATCACAAAATTGTATATATCTACAACTACTAATATAGGGATTAAGCATAGAGTTTTAATGCTTGCTGGTCTATAGAGACCTGGCAAAAAAAAAAAAAAAACAAACATACAGACATACAGACAGGCAGAAGAGCAATAAAAATAGCAAAAACTTTTTGTCATATCTAAGGCCCTTTAGAGAGTTTGTAGCAAAACTTGCTTAAACAGCAAAAGTCCTTAAAGCTTTTTATTATAACCATTATTCTTGTTGTTGTTGTTGTTATTGTGGCTTTGATTGGTTACCCGTAAATAACTTTTCGAGGAAAAATATTGCAAAACGCCTCAATGTATTGTACGAGTATGTAAAATAAAAATCACCAAGAGAATCATACAAAGTGTAAAGCATACTTTAAGGGATGCATATCACTTTTAACTTGAAATGCTCAAGGGGTAAATATTGAAATCAAATGAAACGAAATAACAAACAAAATCAAACTTGTCCAATTTGCAAATATACAAACATCGATATAAACGAAATGTTAAGCCTTTCAGAAGCACTCTGCAAATTTTGGACAAAACTTTTTGCTTTAAAGGGATTACATATGCTTAAAACATAATATTGTATTATTTCGTAGAACTGACTCAATGCTAACACTGTCTAGACAGTTTTATGGCCCAAGAAGTGTATAAGTATTTTTAAATATAATTAACTTTTATTGTTTACACAAACACGAAATGAGTTTCTCTTGATGAGAAATGTATTTATAGGAATTCTTTTGATATAATATTCCCTTAACATATGCTTGAATATTGAAATATTCAAAAACAGCCTGAAAGTATGTTATATATATTTTCTAAATTTATGTTAAGCCTAAAAGTATGCATTAGTAATAATTTGAAAATTCTATTTCTATAAGATAATTGAAAATACATTCTTGCTTTTTACAAGGTTTGTCATTATATGCTTGTTGTCGATTTGCAATCCCCAGCGACTTACATCAATATTAGGTATCTGTGCAAAATTTCAAGCGGCTAGCTTTACGCGTTCGGCCTCTATCGTGATTTCGACAGACGGACGGACGGACATGGCCAGATCGATTCAGAACGACGAGACGATCAAGAATATATATACGTAATGGGGTCTTAGATGAATATTTCGAGGTATTATAAACGGAATGACTAGATTAGTATAGCCCCATCCTATGGTGGTGGGTATAAAAAGAATATCTAAGTTAGGAATTCCGTGCTACTTACAAAATCCTTAATTGTTTTCCATGCCACGCCGCTAAGTTGGCTCATGTCTGGTATTGTGTCTCCATCTAAGTGCCGGTATCTGTTAGACGCAAAAGCCGGGCAATGACAAAGGAAATGTTCGAATGTCTCATCATCTTCCCCACATGCCCTACACATGTTATCACTTGAGCGCACCGATTTTACATAAGTGAGTGCGTAGTCCTATGTGTCCTATTATGATACCAAAAGCTACACTGACCTCCTTCTTACTTCCTTTCAGTAATAGCCTCGTCTTCTCACGGTTTGAATCTCCCCATAGGATTTTCACCGTCCTACCGACCGTTTCGCTGTTCCACAATGTTGCATGCGCATTCGTCGCCCACTCCCTTAACTCGGACCGCTTCCACCCGAAAGGCTTCGGGTTAACAAGTTTAGACAGCCCTTTGGCCTTCACCGTCAATCGTCGGACATTTAATTTCCCCTTACTCCGTTATGGCCCGGCATACAAACCATGCGGATTTTGCCATCCTCAGAGAAGGCGTGACCTTACCGTCCTGGTTGTTATTGCCCTTATGGCCATTTTAATGTCCGTAAAGATGTTCACACTCGACGTCCTCCCGTTAGCACCACATCACCTCACGCATGAAAGTGATCGCCCGGTTCGCCGCCTGCAGGACCGTATTATGAATAAGCAGTCTAAAACAGATCTCAGTTTCTGGGTTCTAAATGTAAACCCCCTGGCCCAATCTGTCCTCTTGTTTTGATCCATCAGTGTAACATGATCTTCCAGATGGCAATACTAGGGTTCCGCCAATCCAAGGCTGTGACGATGGCAACAGTGCCTCGCAATCGACCTAAAGGTTCATCTCAGGCATCCGATCGGAAACCTTTTCCATTCTTTCCAGGTTTCCTATCGTCGCCTCGATTTTACCGCGATGGTATGAGCTGCTCCCATCCTTAAACCATTCTCCCATCGCCTTATGTCTCATAGTGGCTGCCTCACACTTAATCGGTATGTCAATGAGTCGGATGTCTAGAATAGTCTCCAGTGCCCTAGTGGACGTGGTCCTCATCGCTCCGCCTATGCCAAGACAACATGTTCTCTGAACCGGTTGTATGGTCCTTATGTTGTACTTTTTCTCCATAGCAGTCCACCAAACTACTGAGGCGTAAGTAAGTATTGGTCTTATTACGCTCATGTAGAGCCAGTGGACTATCCTCGGATTCAGGCCCCATTTCGAGAAAACGGCCCGTCTACATAGTGCCTAACATCTGTGAGCTTACTGTCATATTCAGGAGCGTACTGAGAGCTCCTGAATGTGACACTTCCAATTCAGTTTCCTGTCCAAGATCACACCTAAGTATTTAATCTTGTCAGATATCGAAATCGTTTCGTTGACGAAACTTGGTGCGTCAAATTGGTCCACCTTCGTCTTCTTCGTGAACAGCCATATTCCGCTCTTCTCTGGGTTAACATTGAGACCTCTGGGTTTGGCCAGTCATATGCCGTATGCAAGCCACTTTCCGCCCTTCGACATAGCTGGTTCGGATCCTTATGGCGTCTTAGACTAATATTTCAATGTGCTACAAACAGCATGACGAAGTTAGTATAACCCCATCCTATGATGGAGGGTAGAAATATAAAAGTTCAACCCCTAGTAAAAAAATGTGAATTGGGAACAAATTTGGAGCAGAATTTTATCTTTTAAAATCCAATTTTATATAATTTCACCTATTTATGTATGATGGCTGGCCTAATTAAATTTGACTGTACATACACGAGACACAAAAATTTTTTATATTTTTTGATGAATAAATTCATCCTCATTTTATCATCATTCAGCCGCCAACCCTGAGTATTGTCAATGGACACAATCTTCATTTCATTGAAACAACAGCAACAGGTGTATTTTGTTATCAAAACCTTGAGGAAAATTCCAAATACTACGCCAGGCAACAACTGCTACAATGAAGGTTGATGTAAATATGCAAATATAATTAGATTTATAAAAGGCTAAACCAGCAATTGGTAAATATTGTCACTGTCTAGACAATCTTATGGGGAAAATAGTTTTTAATGAATATTTTTATGAATTACTTAACGGTATTCCACATGTAAATCATCTGCTGAGAATTTTATTTAAGAAATGTATGTTTTTTAACATATTTAAAGTTCCAAAGACCTTAAAGTATGCAAAAAAGAAGTTATATTTTAGCAGCCTTAAAGTATGCTATAGAAATGTGACAAGGTAAACAGTAAAGTATTAATTTGATTTTTTTTTTTTTTTTGAAAGGGCTTAAATTTACATTGACAAAAGATAAGAAACCCCCCACAAATAGCATTTAACTATGTTCTTGTTGTTGTTCGAGCAGTATGTCGTACAACGAGGCGGCAGCCTATGAAGGACTTCATCCAGTCTATCCTGTATGTACAACCGGCAGCCATGTATTTTATTTATATTTCATCAGCGCTGTGGATCCTCGCCGTAGCAGGCAAACAAATTCAAAATAAAAAAATTTACTGAGCAGACCGTGACCGCAAGACGTTCGAGCAACAATGAACGGTTGCCGTCGTCTTAGCGGTCAGAGTCATACCCTAGAAGCAATTGTAGGTGGATGGAAAAGAAATCCATCGTTACAACAAAAACATGCATTGGAAAAGAGGCAGCTAGTATTGGTCTAGGTTAGTGTTGCATTCAGTTCATAGGAGTACATTCACAATTTCTTCAAGATAAATACAATAACCAATCTTTGATCTTTGAAGGTATCTGAGGATAACTTCCCTATCCAAGAGATTGAAACAGGTCATACCATTGTTGGTGTTTGTTGTTGTACTAGTTTTTTGGTGTTTGTTGTTGTACCAATGGAATTTTGCATGAGATGTTTTGTTATAGTTTCTAACAACTATACTGATTATGGTTCAAATCGGTCCATAACCCAACATCTGGGGTCTTGACTTCTTGAGCCTCTAGAGGGCGCAATTCCTATCCGATTCTGCTGAAATTTTGCATGCGGTGTTTAGTTATGACTTTTAACAACTGTGCCAAGTACGGTGTAAATCGGCTTATAACCTGATATAGCTGCCATATAAACCGATCTGGGATCTTGACTTCTTGAGCCTCAAAAGAGCGTAATTATTATCCGATTTGGCTGAAATTTTGCACAACGCCTTCTCCCATGACTTTTTGAGCCCCGAAAAGGCCCAATTCCTTTTCGATTTCGCTGAAGTTTTACACACAGACTTCTACTGTGGTCTCCAACACTCAATTCAATTAGCATAGCAATTTTTTTCTTTTACCCTTTGTTTGTCTAAAAAGAGATACCGGGAAAGAACTCAACAAATGCGATCAATGGTGTAGGGTATCTAAGATTCGGCCCGGCCGAACTTAGCACGTTTTATTTTTTTAATTTTCACTTCGCGTATGATTAATTTTATTGTAATTACCCAATACCGCCAGCTATTCCAAATGCTGTTAACGCAATTTTCAGCCCAAAAATCCAAAAATAATGGTAATGCTAAAATTTTTAATTATTCCTGTACTTCTAAAGAAAATGGGGGTAGATCATGAATACACCCCAACGTATGATTTATTTAATTTAAATAATACCACCCGCCACCCATAATGCTTGGTGGTTCTATAGAAAAAACCAAATAAATCAAACGTTTGGGTGATTTTAAGCTCTAAAATAATTTTCTTTCGAAGCATAGCAATAGAAAATTATTTGAAATAATGGAAAATTTCCAACCACCATTCATTGCTAATGATTTATATGCTGCAACTTTTATTGATAATTATTTATGGTCATTAGTTATCGAAACTCATTTGTGAAACAGTTCTGCGAAACGTATGATTAATTTTATTATAATATATAAAACCAGCAGAAATTCAAAATAGCATGCCGTAGATGATAATGGAAAATTTTCCATCACAAATGTTCTAATGATTTATTTGCTAAAAACTAGTATTAATTATTGTTTTTCATTAGCAACGAAATCATTGGAAACATGAAACTCGGGTGCGTATGATTTATTTGATTACAATAAGGCCTGCATCAAATTTAATATGTTATTGAAAAATCGATTAAATTATTAACATAATCTTCTGTTGGGTTTTATTTGCTTCAAATTTCCACTTTAATTGAGCTATAATCGTAAACAAGCAATACAAATGAAATGAAGTAAATTAAGCAAATAATTAAGCGTATAATCAAATAAATAATGTTACTCATACGCCCTATGGGGCGTATTATTATATAGATTAGATCATCTAAGCCAATTGAAAAATAATTTGCCACAGGTGTTTAATCGGGCGTTGGATATCTTTCATTTAAGCTGTTTTATTTAAGAGCAGCCTTAATGATATTAAATAATGAGCTCAATTCATCCATAAATTTGCCCACTAAACCATTGCCATCACCATAACTATACCATTTAGTTAGGCTAAGCTTTTTTCGCAAGAAAAACCATAGCCTGGTTACCAGATATAGTTTCGCCATTATGTAGTTTTTATTACTCAAACGTTATGCAGTATTTTCATTCCAAAAATGCATATAAAACATATTACATATAGAGATTTTAAAGGATTATGAGGATTTCCTGGAAAAAACAGGTGGCGGCTGGTGTTGTATTTTATTAAAATATACTTTGGCAGATTTGCCATGAGCATAAAATTGTACGCTTATATCTTTTAGTGTTATAAATCACACAGTAAAACATCAAACAAAACAAAATTATCTCTGCGCTTACATGCATGTTTGTAAAGGGAAATTGAATTGGTTGACAAAGGATGGGGGTTGTAAGGGTTCTCTTGCATACACATGCCCGTATACTATGTTAATATCAATAACAAATAAACATTCGAGTTATGGCATAAAATTACCTTTTAATTTCATTATAATTATAGGAAGCAACATTATTTAACATGTTTTTCATTTATTAAATCCCCCCTCTCTCTTTTGGCCACCCCACATGGCCTCATGCCTCATGGCTTTTAAGCATATTTGAACTGAAAATATATTTCATAGCAGTTTTCAACGGTTTATGGGGGGGGGGGGGGCTTAAAAAGCAATCAACATGACCATTATAAAAATCGCCATGATGAACATCAACCTCATCATCGTTGCAGCCATAAATAAAGTCATAGCTTATTGAAAAATATTTTTAAATTAATTTGCCTTGATAAAAATCATAAATTAAAGAGTAGAAAAAGCACATTCTAGCTGGACAAATAACCATCCAGCCATTCAAGCATCCAACCTGCAGCTCTTTGTCATTCAGCATTTCAGTTTGTGTGGTCAAATGGCAATCATTGAACTCCCACTCTAACGTTGGCTAAAAGTCAGGAAGTGCCAGAAAATTATAATTTCATCATATAATTAATATATATAGCCAATGCAATGTTTGACGTAGGACATGTAGGTATTAATATTTTATAATGTTTAATTGCTTTCATTCCATTGGACATTGAAGTTTCCGGATTTCCTTTAAATTTAACTAAAATTTATTTCATTTATAAAAAAAAAAAACAAAATGAACCAGATTTTTGATTTCTCATACTAAAACTATTGGCCATTAACTCAGTGGTACCACCTTACGTATGATTCATTTTATTAAAATAAAATTACGTATACGACACCCATACCGTAAACATGTGAATACTTACAGCTGAACCGGGCCCGCTCCGATGCGCCTTCTCTTACTTTATATGGAGCAAAAAATTTCCTTGGAATATTTATTTTCGACAATTAAAGAGCTTTTAATGAAATACCATGCTACGACAACAATATAAGTGCCTTTATCCGAATCCCATATGATCTTTATTGGTCTACGATTTTAAGTTTGGATGTAAGATGTACTCCATTCTTAAAATACTTTATTTCAGCCCGACATTCTCATGATGGCTGGTTTAGGGGTGTTTTCGGGCGTAAGGTGGTCCCCCAGACACTTGACCCTGAAAAAATATCAGCATCATGCTATTCTCACAAATACCCTTTATTTAAACCGCATATTGCCACATGGCCCCAAAATTGGATATGAAATTCGTTTTCTAATCTCAAATACCTTTCATTTGACCCACAAATTGGCATGGTCGAAAAATTTTTACCCTTTGGGGGGTGTTTCGGGGAAGGCGTGTTACCCTAAATACATGGTCCTACATTTGGATATCAAATTCGTATTCTACTCCCATATTGCCTTGGTCAGTAAAAAATTGCTGTTTGTGGGGTATTTTTGGAAAGGGGTCGACCCCCAGAAAATTGGTCCCGAAAGTGGGTATCAAATCTTGCCCCACCCCCCCATACCTTTTAGTTAAGCTCCACATTGACATGGCCGGTAAATATGACCGATTTAGGAGTGTTTTGGGGATTGTGGTGGTCCCCCAAACACTAAGCCCGGAAAATATCTCATATATCTATATATCATTTATTTGAACCCCATATGGCCATTGGCCTCAAAATTGGATACCAAATTCGTTTTCTAATCTCATTTAAACTTCTCATTGCTAAAGTTAGCAAATATGTGCGGTTTGGACGGGCGGCCCCCAAACACTTGGCCCACATTTGAATATCAGATTCGAATTCTACGCTCAAATATCTTTTATTTAAGCCCCATATTCCCATGATCCGTAAATAAGTCCTCCTTGGGGGGTGTTTTGGGGAAGGGGTGGACCCCAGAAACGTGGTCCCACATTTGAATATTAGATTCGTATTCCACTCGCAAATTCCTTTCATTTGAGACCCATATTGTCGTGATTGGTCTAAATATGTGTTTGGTAGGTTTTAGGATGGGGCGGCCCCCCTAGGTACCCCATCCAAAATTAGGATACCAAATTTTTATTTTTAGGGTACTATACGAGAGCACACAAAATTTCGCTAAATCACACCACCCATCTTCGAGGTCTTGCGTTTCTGAAAATTAAGGTTAGGGGGAGGGTCCGCCGACCCCCTTATAAGGTTTCTATATTTAAAGAAAAATCATATATGGTTATAGGCTTTATCCTTTGGACTGCAGGTACGTATTCACACACGGTTTAAGTGTACCACAGTGTTTGCTTTCAAAAGGCTTCTTCGTTGGAGCTTTCTCATTCGATCTGACAACGCAACCGTCGCACAGTGGGAGAAAATCGAAAAAACTAGTAAAAAAAATTGCCGTCTGAGAGCGGTTAGAGATATCTCTTTGAAACTATGAATGGTTAGAGCTGATTTGCCAAAATTTCAAGGCCCTAGGTGGTCCGTTCACATTTCAAAAAATTGTTCTGGCTGCCAAATCTTCATTTATGATCCGATTTTTTAAAATAGTGCTCAAAAATCCCTACAAAAAAAACCGATTGGGATATACAATATCTCCACTGGTTTTGGAGATATTTAACTTTTAATTTTTTTTCTTTTGCAATTTTAACCGAATTCTGCTTAGTATTTTGCAATTTACGAAAGTATTTGTGGTTCCTTTGTAATTTTTACACATGATTTGGATTTGTGACAAAATTTAAAACAACGTTGCCGCAACAACGGTCCACATCTGATTATTCAGTTAAAAGGTATACAGTTTGGAAGTCAAGAAATGTCAAAAAAGTAAATTTTTTGCATTTTTGGTTAAAAAAAAGTACTTTCATTGCTTAAAACCCTTAATTTTTTTCTTTCTGTTTGCGAAGAAGATAAATAGTAGATGCTTTTTAAGACAAATTTGAATAAGATATGTCAACTTAAACGGGTGCTGTATTTGTAAAAAATTGGAAAAATCCCTCGCATACAAAGTTTCCAAAGCCCAGATCCAACAATTGGGCACATGTTTTTTTCTACTCCATATGTCCTCTAAACCCGTGCAAAAATATTTTGCACCTTCCAAAATTTGTAGCATCCACAGCAAATTTACTAAAAAAATGCCAATTTTGAAACCATCTTTGCCCGAAAAGGGTATTTTGGGGATTTT
Source organism: Stomoxys calcitrans (assembly GCF_963082655.1). Taxonomy (NCBI): domain Eukaryota; kingdom Metazoa; phylum Arthropoda; class Insecta; order Diptera; family Muscidae; genus Stomoxys; species Stomoxys calcitrans. Next base: position 5,100,856 of record NC_081555.1, on the reverse strand, counting down.
TGTTAAAAAAACTTGGGCAGAATTTATTTTTAGTTTTTTAAGGACAATTTTATCTGCAAAATTCAAAAAGAAATACTAAGATATCTTTATACGTTTTTTTTTCTTAGAATTTTTTTCAATTTGAATTTTCGTTTTCACAAATATTAAATTTTAGCATATTTTTGCTTTTACAAAAATTTTTTCTCAAAAATCTTAGTTTTTAATGTCATCATACTATTTTTGTCTTCTACAAGTCTAGACCTTTTCAAGGATGCACCATTTGTATAAAAAATATTTTATACCTTGCGCCAAAATCGCTTCCTAATGTGAAAACCTCCATGATTTCATCACCTATCTGGTAGAGTGTAATTGTGCAGAACAATTGAATAAAAGTCGAAAGTTGGGTTTTTTACTCTAATTTGTGAATTGCAATATCAAACTACTGATTGAAGCCAAATGTTGTGGGTACTACAGCCATAGAAAACCAAATCGGTTAAATGATATGCTATACCTATATCTTAACTAATTTTTCCCAAAAAAAAATAGCGTTCGTCCTTGGGCCAAACAAAAATGGCAGATGCAAACTTTGTCACCTGTGCCTTGATTAACCAGAATACAGATAGACAGACAGACGGACATAACTGAATCGGATCAGTATGTTATTCTAAGCCGTTAAGTATACTAAACTTGCTTAGCTTTTCTCCTTCTTCGCGTTACATATAAATACAAAAAGTTAAAAAACCCTGTTCTACAGTTGTGTTGTTGAGTATTAAAAAGCTTATGACGTATCCAACTCCAAGAACATTGCAATAAATTCCTATGTAGGACTACCTAACGTATGATTTATTTGAATGTAATATAATCACTCATACAACACCCTGCCCATTTAAGTATGCTATAGTAAATGCATCATACAGCCATGATTTTTTTAGACTAAAAAACTAAAAAAAATACAAAATAAAACTAAACAGAACTTAAATTTTTTTAATTTAATGAATTTCCATTAGACACAAAAGATAAACATACATATTTATCAATTATGGGATTACATACAAGTCTCAATGAAAGCAAATGGTAATCAGCAATTTTTTTAACCATTAAGCATTGTTTTAAGGGGATTTAAAAAAACCCGCAAATTTGTTTTTATCCAATTTCGTTTAATAGTTGTATTATTCAAATGGCATGGCAAAAAAAACAATAATCTTTATAATATTCATTATATAGATCATTTTAATTGCATAGCATTTAATAGTACTTGACTATACAATGCCTATTCTAAAACATACAAAAGTTTTGTAATGAAGCGTAATGAAGCTATTAAAATAATGTGCAACTTAATTTACAATTAATATATACGACTTGAATATGGAACAAAGGAAAGGGGGAGCGTATACGTTTGCGCAACCAAATAATAATTAAAATTACGTATACACACGATGGGGCAAATAGACAAGATAATTCTAAACAAAAAAAAAATATATGAACAAAATTTTTTCCAAATTTTCCATAGAAATAAAATTTTTAAAAATTCTCAGAAATAGAATTCTTTAAAAAAATTCTACAGAAAATAAAACAAAATTTTAAAAAACCTGTAAATTTTGAATTTTAAAAAAAAATTCTGCAGAAAAAATAAAAAAACTATAAGAAATTGATCAAAATATTTTTCAACAAAAAATTCTCTCAAATTCGATTATCTATACAGGAAAAAAATTCATTTGGAAATCAAATTTCTATAGAAACAATATTTTGACAAAATTTTCTATAGAAATAAAACTTTGACATAATCTTATATACAAAATTGAATTTGTGTTTTTTTGTTTGTCGGTTTGTTCCGTATAGACTCAAAAACGACTGAACCGATTACCTTGAAATTTTCACAGATGGTGTAGATTGGTCTAGAAAGAAACATAGGCTATATAATTTTTTTATAACGGAAGCGGGGCGGACCCTCCCCATTACCCCAAAAGTACTACCCAAAAATAAAAGTGACCCGATGGGGACAATATGGAAGCCAAATGAAAGGTATTCAGGAGTAGAGTACGAATTTCAAATTAAAAATTGGGTCCAAGTAACTGGGGGGCCGCCCTAACCCCAATCGCATGGACGATCATGACCATATGGAACTCAAGCGAAAGGTATTCGGGAGTAGATTGCGGATATGGGCAGGAGGGAGGAACAGGCTTTATAATTTGTTGATATCGAAAGGGGGGGGACCTTCCCCCGTTACCCCAAAAACACTGCCGAAAATCAAAAGTGGACCGATAAGGGCAATATAGTTATCAAATAAAAAGTATTGAAGAGTAGAATGCGAATAAGGTATTAAAAAATGAGTCCAAGTACCCAGGAAGTCACCCTAACCACCAAATTACCCCAAACAGACATATTGGACGTTTATGTCAATATGGGGCTCAAAGTTATTCGGGAGTAGATTACGAAAATGGTCAAATTTACCAATTATGACTAAATGGGACTCGTTTTGTTTATTTGTTGCGTTGAATTAAAAACGGCTAAACCGATTTTCTTAATATTTTCACAGATTGTGTAGGTCAGTCTGCAAGGAAATATAGGTTATATAATTTTTTAATATCCGATGGGGACGGACCCTCACCCATACCCTAAAAACACTACCCAAAATCAAAAGTAGACCTATAGGCACAATATGGGTATCAAATGAAAGGTATTAGAGACTAGAAAACCAATATCGCATTAATATTTGGATCCAAGTACTCAGCGGGCAGTCCCAAACTAAAAACTCCTCTATACAGATATATTCGACATTCATGTCAATTTGGGTCCCGAATGAAAAGTATTCTTCAGTAGATTACCAATATGGCATACAAAATTAGGTCCAAGTAATGGGAGGTCGCTTCACCCCCAAATACCCCCAAATGGCGATATTAGCCGTCAATGTCTATATGGGACTTAAATGAAAGGTATTTGGGAGTAGATTACGAATATGACATTAAAAATTGCCGTCAAGTCTAGGTGGCGCTTTTCCTCCTAAAAATACTTCGAATATTGACATAATGGGTCAGTTAACCCATTATGACAATATGGGACTCAAATAAAAGGTATTTGAGAGTAGAAAACAAATTTGATATCCAATTTTGGAGTTAAGTGTTTGGAGATACGCACTAAAGCACCCCCTAAACTCAGTTTCATTTCCGATTATGGCAATACGGAGCTCAAATCAACGGTGTGTAGGAGTAAAGAACGAATTTGATATATATTTTCAGGGCAAAGTGTACTTCGTTTCCGACTATGGCAATATGGAGCTCAAATCAATCGTATGTAGGAGTAAAGATCCAGTTTTTTGTCTATTTTCATGGTAAGTACCAGTGGGCGCCCCAGCTCTAATACACCCTCCAAACGGTTCATATTTACCGACCATGGCAATATGGGGCTAAAATTAAAGGGATTTGGGAGTGAAGCACAAATTTAATATCGTTATTTGAGTCGAAATGTCTGAGGTGCCATCTCTCCCCTAAAAAGCACTTCTCATTACCCTAATTTAAAAAAAAAATATCTCGGAGATTGGTAATGCGATTCGTTCGAAATTTTTTGCAAAACATGGTTGCTATTGTTGGGGTCGCGTACCTCGGGGGCCAACCAAAACCCGTCAAATAGATATATAGACCAATCACGAGAATATAGGGCTCAAACCCAAGGTGCATGAGAGAAAAAAACGAATTTGATATACAATTGATGAGCCATTTGTTTGCTATTTGGGAGTAGAGTACGAAATTGATATTAATTTTTGGGACAAAGGCCCTGGGGTCCACTCCAACCTCAAACAGAACTTATTAACCGATCATCCCAATATGGGGTTCATATAAAATGTATTAGAAAGTGGAGCACAAAGCTTTAAGGGTCACGTGTCTGGGAGGCCGTCCCAGTCCTGAAACACCCCGTAGACAGGAAATATTTACCAAAGTGGTAATATAGGACTCAAAAGAAGGGCATTTGGGAGTAGAGTAAAATTTTGGCCATGAACCGAGCAGGGACAAACTTCTCTCACATCACCGAGTGCTTTCCGAATCAAGTTTAAACTCAATGCTAAAGTACCTTTTTTATAGCCAAGGCCGAACGGCGTGCCGCAGTGCGACACCTCTTTTGGGGAGAATTTACATGACCATGCACGGCTTGGTGGAGGCCACCGTAGCGCAGAGGCTAGCATATCCGCCTTTGACGCTGAACGCCTGGGTTCGAATCCTGCCTGGCAACATTTGTGAGATACTATGCCATGTAAAACTTCTCTTCAAAGAGGTGTCGCACTGCGGTACGCCGTTCCGATATACAAATCACGCCCCTTAACCTTAAACTTAAACTTGAATCGGACTACACTCATTGATATGTGTGAAAATTGCCCCTGTTCCTTAGTGGAATGTTCATGGCCAAAATTTGCATTTTGCATGGGTTGGTACCACGCAAATTTCGCCAGCATTAAGAGGGGATAACCAGGGCTTTAAATTTTTTCGATGTCCTCGCCAGAATACGAACGCAGGCGTTCAACAGACATGGGCTACAGTGGCACGAATTCGATATCCACATTTAGGGCAAAGTGTCCCCGCCCTAAAACGACGTTAGAGAGTTTAAGGAGGCGCAGCGGAGTGGGCCCCGTTCGGCTAATTTTCTATAAAAATAAAATTTTGGCATTTTCAAGGAATTTTGCCTGTTAGGGCGAATATTATCAAATTCTACAATTTCTTTTAAGATCTCTTTCGAGACGAACTCAATGATTGTAGATTTTTCTTTGTAAAAGGAAAAAAAGAAGACAGAGATCGCAGCACACACCAACCACTAAGGGAAGCGTTTCGTAATTTCGTTTAGAATTACTCATCAGCCATGTTAGGTGTAAAGGCTTCAAAGGCCGTACGTTGGTATGTTGTACTTCTACCGAAGTTATTGCGAAAACCCCCCTATGGTACAAATACCACATTAACCATGCTCTACAACCCTGTCTTTTAGCTGTAGTTTTCCCAATGCATGATTTTTTTTTTTTTGATTTCTTGGATTGGATTATTTGTCGTTGGATTTCTTTATTCAGCCGAAACCAAGTGGCTTTACTTTTGATTCAAAGAAAGCAAAAAAAAACTTTGTGGCTTATGTGTGTGCTTATATGCATTGGGCAGGCTACGGAGAACGCGGTTTCGAAGCTGACCAAAGCTTCATCATTAGTCCGATATGCCCTAAAAAGATTACATGCTTCATCCTTATCACTAATTACAAAGTTGTGCAATGGTAGAAGCATAACATTTTGAGACAAACATTGGATCATATAAGGGTACATTGCCTCGAGGGCAGTGAGAAGAGCAAACCCCCAAGCGCCAATATCTCCCAACTCAAAAAGAAGATCTTGCAGCAGCAACACACACAATAACCAAAACCTGTTACCCAACAATTTTTGATTACCAAAGAGCAACCTTTTAATGTGTGGAAATTGCAGCATACACATTTACCGGCGTGCCGTCCGTTCATTCATCTGTATTTGCGCAACTTTTTATTATGGTTGTTTCATTTTATCGTTGGATTTTTTTTAACCAGCTGAAACCACTTGGCTTTGATATTGGTTTCATTTAGAATAGAAACAGATGAAATAAAATTTTGACAAAATTTTCTCCAGAAATAAAATTTTTACAAAATTTTCTAAGGAATTAAAATTTGGAAAAATTTCAGTAAATAAAATTTTTTTGATTATCAATTTTGAATTATATTTTTTTTACAAAGTTTTTGAAAATATGATTTTACTGGGTATTTTCAAGCTTTCGAGCTTGGTTTCTTCAATTCATATGATGAAAACTCCAAAAAGAAGAATTTATTTATTTCCATGTTGGTCTATGACAATAATATTGGGTTGCCCAAAAAGTAATTGCGGATTTTTCATATAGTCGGCGTTGACAAATTTTTTCACAGCTTGTGATTGCATTCTTTCATCTGTCGGTTATCAGCTGTTACTTTAAGCTTGCTTTAGAAAAAGTGTAAAAAAAGTATATTTGATTAAAGTTCATTCTAAGTTTTATTAAAAATGCATTTACTTTCTTTTAAAAAATCAGCAATTACTTTTTGGGCAACCAATACTTTAAGGTATTCAAATATTCTTTAATATGTTTGTTCGTTTTCTGTAAATTTCATTCATAATAGAGACAAAGAGTGTTTGTCGATTTTCTTTTGTATAAGAATTGTATATGTATTGACATGTTAATTCTTTTGATTCTTCTTTTGAGATATTGAAAACACCACAACTCTTTGTTAAAAAGTCAATTAGGTCTAAACCTAAGAGTCGAAATCATATGCTAACAGCAACAATTTAATTAAATATTTGATTTTAAGTTCATTATGTTTATGACTTGAGGCATTTGCAGAAGCAGGACATGCAGGTATTTCTTGTTATGTAGTCTTTTATTAAATGAAATCATTTAATAAAATATTTGTCCTGCTGGCTTTTTGTAGATTAAACTACATTTTCTTACAATGTTCATTTTTTTGTACAGCTTGTGGTGTACCACTTGTGGTAAAAGTTATTAAAGTGATTCCTAATAAAATCACTCAAACGTTAAGTTTATCTAAATTAATTTATGAGTTGAAGGGTTTAACAGGGGAAAATTGAAAAATGTAAACTTTAATGAAGGCCACCATCATAGCTAGGAGTTTATCTTGCTTTGCCAATTAAAATTATTTAACAGTGATTATTATTTTTATACCCTCCACCATAGGATGGGGGTATAATAATTTCGTCATTCTGTTTATAACACCTCGAAATATGCGTCTGAGACCCCATAAAGTATATATATTCTTGAACGATATAGATATAGCTCCCATATATATTTTTCAACCGATATGGCCTTTTAAGCCTGTAGAAGCCACCAATTTGGTCCGATCTTTACGAAATTTAGCATGAGGTGTTTTATTGGACGTCTTCATATGTGTGCAAAATTTCGTCAAAATCGGACCAGATTTCAATATAGCTCCCATATATATCTTTCATCCGATATGGCCTTTTAAGGCTGAAGAAGGCACAGTTTTTGTCCGATCTTTTAAAAATTTACCACGAGAGACATTTTATTTAACGTCCCAATACGTGTGCAAAATTTAATCAAAGTCGGTCCATATTTAGATATAGCTCCGACATATATTTTTCATCCGATTTGGCCCTTTAAGGTTGTAGTAGCCGCAATTGAGGTCCTATCATAAGAAAATCTTACAAGGTTTTATTCTATATTTCAATAGGTATGTGGTGTAGGGTACTATATAGTCGGACCTGCCCGACTTTTGTCTTCCTTACTGGTTATATATACGATTTTTTTAAAATTGTGTTTCTTAGAAAATTTGTTTAAAATTTTATTGCTGGAAAATTTGTTTACAACTTTATTTCTATAGAAAACCGTATCAAAATTAGATTAACCCAGCACACATGACATCTTTAGGGCTTTAGGGAACTTTACTATGGCCTGGAGCCAGGTGCCATACTGAGAAGTCATCTCTTTATCTCGAAAAACATTTGTAAGAATTTTCTTAGTCATATCTTTTGTAAATCTTTGAAAATGATCACAAATCAGGGGCATATTAAAGGCATACAACCACAATGGCACTTGAAAATTTGTTGCATAGCAATGCATGAGCATTTACTGAAATAACAATTAAATATTAATCATACTATCGTGCCAAGAGGTGTAGAGTGTTAAGGCTTATCCCTTTGCCGTTGCAGACAAAACCAAACAAAAAGCATTACCAGGAAGCAACTAAAGGCAAATACTTTTTGTTTACTTTTAAATCCTTCCTGGTTTGCTCATTTGCTCTGAGTGTTTCTACTCTTGTTTTTTCGTGTAGCGAAGCAACATTTTCTTCAATTGCTAATGGAGCTAAGGTAAATAATTAAAATATAATAACAAATGAATTTACGCCTCATTTACCCCCTTTCTTTGTGTCAGCAAAATGGAAGCATTGGCTCAAAATGGAAACAACAAAATCATAAAACAAGGCAAAACTGGGCAGAGAGGGTGCCTGAAAAAAGCCTTACCCACTTCAGCCATGCACCAAGCTCAGCAACTCGACACTAGGCAGCTAGGCGTGGAGCTGGTAATTAGTTAAAATACAAACATAAAATAAGAAAAGCAGGAAATTAAAAATTAAGCCAAGAGCTGAACAAGGCAAACACGTATGAAGCGAAAGAACAAAAAAAAACACAAACTTCAAAACCAACAGCAATAAAAAGCAAACTCAACTCACTCAACTCTGTACTTCAGCTTAACAGCTCCTTTTTACAGCCTACTTCAGCTAAATGCATACCTCAAAGAACAACTTGGAAATAGCTCATTATGAGAGCTAAATAGCAGACATAAAGTCCTAGCGGAAAAAAAATTGCCAACTGCCAGCTGTTCTGGAGCCAAGTGCCTGAAAAGTGTGCAGGCAAAAGTGAGAAACAAAAAAAAAACGGAAATAAAATGCCACTCCCTCATGGCATTAAATAAACAAACCTCAAAATTTTGACAACAAAGAAGAATAAAACCAAGATTCTAGTAAGAGTTTGCATTAAAATCTTAAACCAACCCCATGGCAAGGGTTAATTGTTTTTTTAGCCCCTTTGGCATTATTCCATCTTCAATAAATAATTGTTTTTTTATGAGCACCAACACAAACAAAAACAACAATTGCAGTATTAGTTTAACTTAAGCCATTATTAATGGCATAATGCGAACAAAAACCCCAACAACAAGAGCAACAAAACGCAACAAACAGCAGGAACTTTAAAAACTTTTTAATGAACCATTCATTCATTGCAAGCGCCGTCTTCTTTCTGTTTCTTAGAGAAGAAGAAACGCAGCATACAAACATTAAAATTAAACTAAAACTAAAAAATTCCACACAAACTATTGAAATGTTTTGTGCGAAATACAAATTCTCTTCGTGGAATTTTTAATACTCTTCTAGCTGTACTGACAAAAAAAAAATAAAAAATAAAAACAAAAACCTAACGATTCTTGTGCTACACGCTGCAGCACAAAGGGCCCAAAGCTATTTGGGCACGTTCGAAATAAAAATGAACTGCCACACACAAAAATAGAGAAATTACACTGGCGAGCAGAAACAAAAATTAAAAAAAAAAAACTGAAAAATCATTTAAAAAGAAAAAGTTAAAAAAATTTGCAAAAATAAATTAAGAAACCAAATCGGATAAGAATTGCGCCCTCTAAAGGCTCAAGAAGACTACTTTCAGGATCGGTTTATATGGCAGCCAAAATAACGGAAGGACGGACGGACGGACGGAAGGACGGACGGAAGGACGGACGGAAGGACGGACGGAAGGACGGACGGAAGGACGGACGGAAGGACGGAAGGACGGACGGACGGACGGAAGGACGGACGGACGGAAGGACGGACGGAAGGACGGACGGAAGGACGGACGGAAGGACGGACGGAAGGACGGACGGAAGGACGGACGGAAGGACGGACGGAAGGACGGACGGAAGGACGGACGGAAGGACGGACGGAAGGACGGACGGAAGGACGGACGGAAGGACGGACGGAAGGACGGACGGAAGGACGGACGGAAGGACGGACGGAAGGACGGACGGAAGGACGGACGGAAGGACGGACGGAAGGACGGACGGAAGGACGGACGGAAGGACGGACGGAAGGACGGACGGAAGGACGGACGGAAGGACGGACGGAAGGACGGACGGAAGGACGGACGGAAGGACGGACGGAAGGACGGACGGAAGGACGGACGGAAGGACGGACGGAAGGACGGACGGAAGGACGGACGGAAGGACGGACGGAAGGACGGACGGAAGGACGGACGGAAGGACGGACGGAAGGACGGACGGAAGGACGGACGGAAGGACGGACGGAAGGACGGACGGAAGGACGGACGGAAGGACGGACGGAAGGACGGACGGAAGGACGGACGGAAGGACGGACGGAAGGACGGACGGAAGGACGGACGGAAGGACGGACGGAAGGACGGACGGAAGGACGGACGGAAGGACGGACGGAAGGACGGACGGAAGGACGGACGGAAGGACGGACGGAAGGACGGACGGAAGGACGGACGGAAGGACGGACGGAAGGACGGACGGAAGGACGGACGGAAGGACGGACGGAAGGACGGACGGAAGGACGGACGGAAGGACGGACGGAAGGACGGACGGAAGGACGGACGGAAGGACGGACGGAAGGACGGACGGAAGGACGGACGGAAGGACGGACGGAAGGACGGACGGAAGGACGGACGGAAGGACGGACGGAAGGACGGACGGAAGGACGGACGGAAGGACGGACGGAAGGACGGACGGAAGGACGGACGGAAGGACGGAAGGACGGACGGAAGGACGGACGGAAGGACGGACGGAAGGACGGACGGAAGGACGGACGGAAGGACGGACGGAAGGACGGACGGAAGGACGGACGGACGGAAGGACGGACGGAAGGACGGACGGACGGAAGGACGGACGGAAGGACGGACGGAAGGACGGACGGAAGGACGGACGGAAGGACGGACGGAAGGACGGACGGAAGGACGGACGGAAGGACGGACGGAAGGACGGACGGAAGGACGGACGGAAGGACGGACGGAAGGACGGACGGAAGGACGGACGGAAGGACGGACGGAAGGACGGACGGAAGGACGGACGGAAGGACGGACGGAAGGACGGACGGAAGGACGGACGGAAGGACGGACGGACGGAAGAACGGACGGACGGAAGGACGGAAGGACGGACGGACGGAAGGACGGACGGAAGGACGGACGGAAGAACGGACGGACGGGCGGAAGAACGGACGGACGGAAGAACGGACGGAAGGAAGAACGGACGGACGGAAGAACGGACGGACGGAAGAACGGACGGACGGAAGAACGGACGGACGGAAGAACGGACGGACGGAAGAACAGACGGACGGAAGAACGGACGGACGGAAGAACGGACGGACGGAAGAACGGACGGACGGAAGAACGGACGGACGGAAGAACGGACGGACGGAAGAACGGACGGACGGAAGAACGGACGGACGGAAGAACGGACGGACGGAAGAACGGACGGACGGAAGAACGGACGGACGGGCGGAAGAACGGACGGACGGAAGAACGGACGGAAGAACGGACGGACGGAAGAACGGACGGACGGGCGGAAGAACGGACGGACGGAAGAACGGACGGAAGAACGGACGGAAGAACGGACGGACGGAAGAACGGACGGACGGAAGAACGGACGGACGGAAGAACGGACGGACGGGCGGAAGAACGGACGGACGGAAGAACGGACGGAAGAACGGACGGAAGAACGGACGGACGGAAGAACGGACGGACGGAAGAACGGACGGACGGAAGAACGGACGGACGGAAGAACGGACGGACGGAAGAACGGACGGACGGAAGAACGGACGGACGGAAGGACGTAATAAGAAATAAAGTAACCAATTACTAAAAATTTTAAAGACTTTCAGGAACAAGCTCAAAAGGGACTCCAAACACCCATCAACTGCGGTGGTGGCATCAGACCGTAGTATATTCTCCGCCCCTCCTATAGGTGTGGGTGCCTCGGTGACGGTCTTCATCAAGGGTGAGGTCAGCAAATTCACGACGGAATGCATGATGGAAGTTTGGAAGATTTGGTCGTGGAGAAATGTGAGGTCTTCCACAGGGAGGAAAAGAAGGAAAGAACTCTCCTTGTGAAGGGCCTTAATCAAGTCTTCGTGACAAGTTTGGTTAGGACTGAAGGCATGGTGTACTACGGAACTAAGGCCGTCGTTTTGAAGATTGGGAAGACTAGGATAGGCAAATATTGGAGGCCACAATAGCGCAGCGGTTGTTATATTCGCCTTATGACGCTGAATACCTGGGTTCGAATCCTGGCTGGACCATCAGAAAAAAAATTTTCTTTCAGCGGTGGTTTTCCACTCCTAATGCTGACAACATTTGTGAGGTACTATGCCATGTGCCATGTAAAAACTTCTCTCCAAAGAGGTGTCCCACAGCATCAAGCCCTTCGGACTCGAATATAAAAAGGAGGCCCTTATCATTGAACTTAAACTTGAAACGGAGTGTACTCATTGATATGTGAGATGTTTGCCCCCAGGGTTTGAATTGCTTGAACATTGTTCAATGTAAAGCAAAGTTATTTTTGCTTTGATTCCTCTATTTTGAAGTCAGCAATTCAAACCCTATTTGCCCCTGTTCCTTAGTGGAATGTTCATGGGCAAAATTTGCAATTTGCAGGATAGGCAAATATCCTCATATAGAACCATCAGGCAGTACAGTTGCAGAACATTTCACTATTAACCTGTAGGCGTTCGTCGCCCACGCCTTAAACTCGACCTGCGTCGCCCCGAAAGGCTTCGGGTTAACCAAGTTGATAATGTCCTCTGGCCTTCATTGCTAAATCATCTGCTCTATCATTTCCCTTATCCTACTATGTCACCACAGCCATAAAATGCAGATTGTGGCATCCTCAGAGAAGGCGCTAATCTCCTTCATACACTCCAAGGCTGTACGTGACCTTACCACCATAGTTGTTATTACCCTGATGGCCAGTTTACTGTTCGAAAAGATGTTCACACTCAACGTCTTTACGGTAACATCACACCACCTCATGCATACCGTGATCGCCCGGGTCTTCGCCTGCAGTACCGTATTATGATCGGGTAGTCGGAAACAAATCTCAGTCCCCGGGTTCTCAATGTAGACCCTAGGCCCACTTTGTCCCCTAGCTTTAATCCATCAGAATAGCAAGAACTTCCAGATGGTAATACCAGAGATCTGTCAATCCAAGACTGCCGCTGGCAGCAGTGCCTCGCACTCGACATCAAGTATCGTCTTAGTTATCTGATCCGAAACTTCTTCCATTCCCTAGAGGTTTCATATCGTCGCTTCGACTATACCGCGATGTTGAAACCTGCTTCCATCATCTATCAATTCTCCCATCGCATTTGGTCTCATGGCCGCAGGGGCTGCCTCACACTTAATATGTGTGTCTATGGTTTATGGAATATCTGGAATAGTCTCAAACGCCCTAGTGGTCATTTACGTTGAACTATTTCTCCAACGCCTTCCACTAAACTACTGAGGCGTAAGTAAATATTGGCCTAACCACGATGCTGTGGAGCCATTGGACTATCCTCGGATTCAGGCCCCATTTCGAGCCTACGGCCCGTCTATATAGCGCCCAACATCTGTGAGCCTTCGCGATACGCTGCTGAATGTAACACTTGCAGTTCAGTTTCCCGTCCAAGATCACTTCTAATGATTTGATCCTGACAGATATCGAAATCTTTCTTTTGATGAAACGTGACGCCTTAAATTGGCCTACTTCCTCTTCCTCGTGAACAGGCAGATTCCAGTATTCTCCGGGTTAACATTGAGACGCCTGGGTATAGTCCAGTCGTGTGCCATCTCCAAGACCCTGTCGGCGTTTCAGAACCCTACCCTGTAGAAGTATTATAACGTCATCTGGGTAAAAGACGGGTTCAGTCCTCTACTCAGTCAGCATCTATAATAGGTTATTTGTGATGGTCACCCATAGGAGAGGCGATAAAGTGCCCCCCTGTGACTTGCCCTGTATCACTTCATACCTTATCTTTATGTTGTGGATCCCACAATTTATCCACCAGTTCCTTTACATATGGTTCATCCAGTCTCTAAGAACCAGTTCCACTCGTGTGTCTACTCAAGTAGATAATTGTGCCTTATCAATGTAACACCTTCTAAATTCACCAGATTTTCACACTAAGCCTTATCCTGGAAGACCCGAGAGACCCCGATCCACTAGGCTACGGGAAAATATATCGTCTAATAATGTCATGGCGGTTGTTACCCTAGACTCACCCCACTCAAACTTAGCGCGAATTTACTTTTTAGTATTTAAAGTGCACAACACTTTTGACCTCAACTGTATTTGACATAGTGCAAATTGAAAATATCTGCAACATCTTAACAAATGTTTTCAGATATTTTTAAAGCAAAGGCATTGTAGCAAGAAGCGAAGACAATAGCGATGACGACGAGAGTTTTTTGCCCAAGGGCATATAGCGGAGTATTGATAAATAAGTTTGCAAAAGATTTTCAATAAAAACTACAAAAGGCGAAAAATAGAAAAAAAAAAGATTTTTTATCTTGGCTAAATCTTTATGACCCCCAACCCGTTCGTTAGGCAAGGACATGGCAATTTGGTTGTTCAATATTCAAATGCTGAACAGAGCAAAGTTCGCTATTCATATTTTACATACTTTTGCCGCTGTTTGGTAAGGCTGAAAGTTAAAGAATTGATTTGGCCAAGTGAATGCTTTTGGAAAAATACACATCCTAATTAATTGAATTAGCTTATAAATCAAATTTAATTAGTAACTCCGGCAGTTGAGCGTTAACGACAATACAATTACAATTAAAAGGTATTAAATATCGAAACGAACTGAACTCAGAAGAAATAAAATGAAATGAACATAAACGAAATATAATAAAGAACTTTCTCCTTAGCCCCCCCAATTCATCCCCTCAAACAGCTTTCAATGGTGAGTCAATGGTGTCTAGATAGCCTAATCAAATTAAATAGCTCTTCTTATTCTTGGCATAATAGAAAGAGTTTGGAGATAGGGGTGGCTAAACATTCAGAGTTCGTTCTTTCAAAGAAGATTAAGGCATTGTTTGTCCAGGACAACAAATGAAACAATGACCTAAGTTCTACTATGAGTGAGTGACTACGGGCTTATATTTGTTAGGGCGCTTGGTCCATTGCCTTAGTGAGTGATTCAACACCAGGTATAAAAAGCAACAAATTCCAATTACTACACTTGAAATTTAATTACTTTGATCCAAAACAAGTCTGATGTTTGCCCTCTTTCCTTTTTTTTTTTTTGTTTGCCGCACTGGGGTGTATAGGCGAAGAGCTTCGCCATATCCTTTAAGAGGTTATTGTTATTCAAAATGAAATTGTTTACTCGTACCGCCTAAATCCAGGTCAGAAAGCCATATAAGGCAAATGCAAAAGAAGTTGGAGACGAGACGACCATGAGCTACTCTACATTGATTGCGAAACGAAGACATAAATTTGATCGAAGTTTAACAACATACGAAAAGAATAACATTTCTATACGAATTGTCCGTAAGGATTATAATCCAAAGACGAAATAAACAAAATTTCTTTAAATCACAGACAACACTTTTGTAAACGAAAAGTATAACAGATGACACTTTTTCATACTAAAAGTACACCAGATTAAACTTTTCTATACGAAAATTATTACAGATGAAACTTCTATTTAAAAAAATTATCACAAGTTACACTTTTCTATAATAAAATTATCAAAGATGTTTTATTCAAAAAATTTCACTAATGATACTCTTCTATACGAAAAATATTACAGCGGATGCTTTTCTACATGAAAAATATCACACATGATAACTTGCTGTACGAAAAATATCACAAACGAGACTTTTCTATACAAAAAGTACCACAGAAGATACTTTTGCATACGAAACATATCACAGATGGTACTTTTCTATGCGAAAAGTATTACAAATGATACTTTTTAATAAGGAAAGTATCCCGGATGATAGTTTTCTATACAAAAACTACCACAGATAATACTTTTCTATACGAAAAGCATCACACATGACACTTTTGTGTACTAAAAGTATGACAGATGATATTTTCTGTGTAAAAATTATCATAGATGATACTTTTCTATACGAAAGGTATCACTGATGATACCATCTATATGAAAAGTATGACAGACGATACTTTTCTGTACAAAAGTAACACAGATTATACATTTCCGTACAGCTGATACTAAATATAAATGATACTTTTCTATACGAAAATTCTCACAAATGGTACTTTTCGTATAGAAAAAAAATATCAGTGATGCTATCTGTATAGAAAAATCGAACGAAAAGTATCACAGATTATACTTGTCTAAACGGAAAGTATCACAGATTATACTTGTCTAAACTAAAAGTGTCACAGATGATACTTTTCTATGCCAAAAGTGATCACAGATGGGCTTTTCTATACGAAAATTATCACAAATCACATTTTCACCACGAAAACTCTCGCACATGGCACCTTTCTATAAGAAAGGTAACACAGACAATGCTTTTCAATACGAAAAGTGCTACAGATGATACTTTTCTACGCGAAAAATATTATGTTTATATTATTTTTCTAACGAAAAGTATCACAGATGTTATTTCTCTATACGAAAAGTATCACAAACGTTTTTTTTCTATTCGAAAAGTATCACAGTTTTTATTTTTCTGTGCGAAAAGTCTAACAAATGATCCTTTTCGATACAAAAAGTATCACAGATGATCCTTTTCTACGCAAAAAGTATTACAGATGATATTTTTCTGAACGAAAAGTAACACCGTTGATACTATTCAATGCGAGAACTTCCACACTTGATACTTTTCTGTACAAAAATAATCATAGATGATACTTTTCTGAGCGAAAAGTGTCGTAGATGATACATTTCTGAACGAAAAGTGTCGTAGATGAAACATTTCTGTACGAAAAGTTTAACAGATGAGTTTTTACAACACAAAAAGTATTACAGATGATATTTTCTACACAAAAAGTATCACAAATGGCACATCTCTATACGCAAATTATTGCGGATGATATTTTTCTTTAGGAAAATAATCACAGATGGTACTTTTCTATACGAAAAGTAACACAGATGATACTTTCCTCTACACAGATGATAATTTTTTTTACGAAAAGTTTCACAGATGATACTTTCTTCTTCAAGAAATATCACAGATATTAATTTTCTATACGAAACAATCACAAATGATGCTTTTCTATACGGAAAGAGTCACAGATGATACTTTTCTATATAAAAAGTATCACGGATGATAATTTTCTGAACGAAAAGTATTACAAATAATACTTTTTTACAAGAAAAGATTCAGAGATGATGATTCAGAGACAAAAGGTATCACAGATGATACTCTTCTACACAGAAAGTTTCACAGATGACAATTTTTTACACGCGAACTAACACAGATGGTACTTTTCTATAGGAAAATAATCACAGATGGTAATTTTCTTTACAAAAAGTATTATAGATGATAATTTTCTCTACAAAAGTTATCACAGATCATATTTTTCTATGCGAAAATTATCACAAATTATCAATACGATAGCTTTCACACATGATACTTTTCTGTACAAAAATTATTATAGATGATACTTTTCGTTCAGAAATTTTATTTTGTACACAAAAAGTATCACAGATGACACTTTCCTCTACGCAAATTATAACATATGATATTTTTCTTTAGGAAAATAATCACAGATGGTACTTTTCTTTACAAAAGTATTACTGATGATACTTTTCTCTACAAGAAGTATTACAGGTAATGATTTTTTAAACGAAAACTATCACAAATGATTACGTTCTATACGAAAAGTATCACAAATGATACTTTTCTGTACAAAAAGTATCACAGATGATAATTTTCTGAACATAAAGTATAACAGATGATCCCTTTTTACACGAAAAGATTCACAGATGATACTTTTCAATACACAAAGTATCACAGTTGATACTTTTCTATTCAAAAAGTATCACAGATGAAAATATTCTTTTCTACATCACATCGTAATACTTTTATACACGAAAAGTATTACTGATGATATAAATACGATATTTTCCACACGAAAAGTATCACAGATGACTCTTTTTCTATACAAAAAGTATAACTGATGATACTTTTCCACACGAAAAGTATCACAAATTATACTTTCTCTAACGAAAAGTATCACAGGTGATACATGTATATACGAAAAGAGATATCGCAGAATATACTCTTGCATACCACCATTACATTACTTACTAATTGGACATGACAGAACATTTGCTCCACTAGCCCAACGTAGAACAGCGTTCCAAGCGCCTCGATCTTCTGCGCTCATTTTATAATATCTGAAACCTAGTTTCGAGGTGTCTCCCACCACTTGATCTGTCCCGGTTAGCTTTTGGTCGTCTTTTGCCTCCAAAATTTTTCTTTGCTGGAGCTTCTTTATCCATTCCGACAACATGACCTAGCCAACGCAGCCGTTGTATTTTGTGTAACTATGCCATCATCGCTATATAGCTCATACAGCCCGTGGTTCATACGACGCCCATATTCTCCATTAACGCAAACTGGTTCATATATTTTGCGAAGTATATTTCACTCAAACACTCAAAGCATTGCCTCGTCTGCTTTCACAAGTACCCATGCCTCAGAACCATATAACAACATGGGTAGTATCAATGTCTTGTATAGTGTAATTTTCGTCTGTCCAAAGGTGGCCTTGTTTCTAAACTGCCTACATAAACCAAAGTAGTGGTATCACAAAAAAATACTCTTTTATAGCATAATTATCACAGATGATAGTTTCCTTTACGAAAAGTATCAGCTCTGATAATTTTGGCAACAAAAGGTATCATATATGATACCTTGGAGTAAAAAAGTAGCAACAGTACTACATTTACTACGAATTTTCTCTTAGAAGGGTTTAATCTGTGATGCTTTCCCATGGGAGAGTTTATCCAGTGATAGTTTTAACTAAAAAAGTTTTTATAAAAGCCTTGTAAATTAAAATTATCATAGTTTATACTTTTTTGTATGAAGGTATCACTGTAAATACTTTTCCATGAACAACTTTTTTCTGGAAAATAGTACATCTAGATGAATCCGTATGAAACAATGGAGCAAGGAAAAATACCAAATACCACACTAGTAGCGTAAAATTTAAGAAATAGCTTTCGCTTTCCCCTACGTACTCGCAACAACATTCGCCCCATGCTCGCTTATGCTATTTATAGTCATTTCTTTGGCTATGTTTTTTTTTTTGTTCTCAGTACAATGTAATAATTTTTCATTAGTCTCAAGAACAAAGCATTGATGTACTCCAAACAAACCTGGTGGCAACATACATTGAAGGTGTTTAGCAACCCGCACTCCCCACGGTGTTTACAGCAATTGAAGCATCCTCTAGGTGATTGTGCGTGGCTCAGAGAGAGAGAGCGAAGTAGAAAATAATGCTTCTAAACTTAGTATGGTGGCTATTTGAGAACTTCAAAGGACCATCCGAGATTTACACTTGTACACGCAAGTAAACACACAGCATGGGAAGGACATCAACAACTCTGGGCAATGGATCTGGTGCCATCAAAACATGGAGATAACAAGTGCGATGGCACCTAGCATAGATAGAACTAATAAAAATAATAATAATAGAAAATAGTACCTTAGCTCTGGGTATGTGTTATCATACAAATGCTCTCCCTCCCTCCCCCAGCCAGCATGATTCGATTCCCAGAATATACTACTGAACTAACACTCACGCTAAAGTGTGCACTGGTTTATGAAAACATGAACATTGTGGCAAAGGCAACAACAATGTTGTTAGACTCCCTCAGGTTTTATATCCTTTCACTTCCAGCGAAATAAGCTGTGCCTTACACGTTCGTTGCCAACACAGAAACGAACGAAGGCCATTAAGAGGATATTCGCATAATTTAAATCTTGAACAGGAGGTGTGGAAGGCGAAATGCCAACTATATTTGTTACAATTCCCAGATTCCAAGTAGTGGATGTAAGAAATCAATCATGAGATTAAGTTCTTAAGTCAATAGACAATTATGCCGCCAAGTAATCAAAATTAAATGTAACAAAGTTGGCATAACATCAAGAATTCAAACAAGAATAATAAGACATTAACAAATAAATATAATAGTATCAACTTCCAAGGGGGGCGGGCAGGGGCATGCAATGGCAGGATTGTTGTGAAGAAAAGCATTACAGAAAAGCCATAGCATTTAGAATTATGTTGAATATTTTCTATAGACGATTTTGGTCTAAGAACAAGATAATAGAAGTAATTTGTAATTGATATTTCTAAAAGTTACTTTAATTCATGGTCCAGAGGACCATTACGACACCCACAACTTTCTGAAGGCTAAAATATACATGATTCATGAAGGATGGTAACCCTGACGATGTTAGATATAGCCAGTAGATAAAAAAAAAAACAGGTGGCAGGTGACACTGACCTTAATTAATTAATTTTTGTATATTTGCCTAATTATTTAATAATTTTACTCTCCAAGACGTCATTTGATAACTTATAAGCATTTGCTTCTTTCAATGAACAGCTATTCCCTTTTAATTTAGAGTTAGCTTAAAATTTTTATTGTTTAATAAAATATACAAATTTCGATTTAATACTTACAAATAGTAAGATGTACTTCTTACCTGTAAATATATAGAAGACGTGTAATGATTAGTTTAGTAAAACCAGAATAAGTCATAATTCTCTAATAAAAATAAAGAAACGAGTATTATGGTAATATAACTCCCAAACGGAAGGTTTATCTCAATCTATAAGAGCATTGTGGAATAAGCAAATGTTTTTAATAATTAAACCATAATTCCTTAAAGTTATGCACAAATAAATAATAACTAAACATTCCCCAATATTTTGTTTTCAAAATAGTTCCAAAACCCATATTAGTTTTTTAGCCCTATATGTTTAGTATGTTTTAAAAAAAAAGTTGAAATTTTGTATAACAGTTTGCATAATAGTTTGGGCAACAGTTTGAGTAGCAGTTTGTACAACAATTTGTATAACAGTTTGTATAACAGTGTGTATAACAGTTTGTATAGCGGTTTATATAACAGTTTGTAAAACAGTTTGTATAACAGTGTGTATAACAGTTTGTATAAAAATGTGTATGATAGTTTGTAAAAAAGTTTGTATCACAGTTTGCATATTAGTTCGTATAACAGCTTGTATAGCAGTTTTCATAATAGTTTATATAGCAGTTTATATAACAGTTTGTATGATAGTTTGTTAAAAAGTTTGTATCACAGTTTGCCTAAAAGTTTGCATATTAGTTTATATAACAGCTTGTATAGCAGTTTTCATAATAGTTTGTATAGCAGTTTGCATAATAGCTTGTATAACAGTTTTCTATAATCCAATTTTCTCTCATCAAATTTATGTAACAGTGTGTATAACAGTTTGTATAAAAGTTTGTTTAACGGTTTGCATAAAGGTTTGCACAGTGGAACCTGTCTTCTTGGGAGGAGGGAAGTTTGAATTTACAGAAAGCGCAAAATACCTGGGTGTTTTGTTGGACAGGAAATTGAACTTCAAATCCAACATTTTGGAAAGGGCAAGAAAGGCCACTCTTGCCCTATACACCTGCAAGAGGGCCATTGGCAAAATTTGGGGGTTTAGACCGCGTGTCATGCATTGGATATATACTGCAGTTGTCAGACCCATAATGCTATATGGTGTTGTGGTATGGAGGAAGGCGCTTCAAAAGTCCACCTACTGCTCAATACCTCAATACTGCTTAACCGGATCCAAAGGATGGCTTGTTTGTGCATCTCAGCCGCACAGAGGACGACACCGCCCTGATGCACAGAATTCAATGCTACATCTTATGCCTCTGGACATTGTAGCTAGACAAATTGCAGCGACCACTGTCGTGAGGTTAATGGAACGTTCTAATTGATCATGTGGCGGCTACGTAGACAGTGTTACCCTTGATACAATATCCGTTATTCCGCGCAGTGTGGATTACACCCTACCTGAGCCGCTTTTTGATAAAAAATACTTTACCACTATTTCTGATAGAACCGATTGGAACTACGAAGTTGGTAATAGAAGTTACATAGACTTCTATACGGATGGGTCAAAACTAAACCACCAGGTGGGCTTTAGGGTGTACTCTAAAGATCTAGAACTGGTCATATCGAAAATGTTACCGGACCACTGTAGTGTGTTCAAGCAGAGATCCTTGCAATTACGGAAGTGGTGGAATGGCTAAGATATAATGTCATTACGACGATTGGCATAAATATCTTCTGAGACAGCCAGGCAGCCAAAAAATCCCTGGAGAATGTATTTCTGAACACAAAAACCGTCACAGATTTCGCACCAAGATGGCTGAACAGTTCAAAATTCACCTGTTCTGGGTGCCGGGCCACAGAGATATCGCAGGGAATTGTAAAGTGGATGAGCTTGCAAGACTAGGAACTACCCTACACATTCCAGGGATACTGAAATCTGTGGGTATGCCTCTAGCGACATGTAAGCTAAGTTTTCAGGACCAGGCCCGAAGGACAACGAATAATAGATGGTCACAAAGAGAGGGCTGTGGGCATTCCAAAACTATGTGGCCTAATCGAGACTTGAAGAGATCTACCGATTTGCTCTCATTGGCTAGAACAGACGTCTCAGTCATTGTGTCCGTCATGACAGGTCATTGTCTAATCGGAATACATGCTGACAGAATGAAGGTTGCCAGTAACGACTTTTGCAGAAGCTGTGAGGACTATAGAACACCTTTTGTGTGTGTGTCCCGCACTAGCAGTCAGAAAGAGTTCCACTTTAGGATCTCATTTCTTTGAGAACCAATCTGATTTAGCGGATCTGAATATTGGCAAGTTATTGGGCTTTTTAAAGTGGTCTGGGTGGTTCAACGGCAGGAACTAGGAACTATTCCTGTGGTATAACAATGGACGAAAATGTCTGAGTGAGTCTGATGGCAGACTGCCTAACCTAGCATATAAGTTTGTATAACAGTTTCTAAAGCAGTTTGCATAATAGTTTGTATAACAGTTTGTGCAGCAGTTTGCATAATAATTGTATAACAGTTTCTAATAATTAAATTGTGGTTCGCTAAATTTATAGGTATTTTCTTTGGTTTTCGTTTTGACCTTCATTTTAATATAAGCCTTTATGACAAACAGGGAGGTCTGCTTTTTTTCTTCTAATATATTTTCTCTCGCACAGTCCAATAAAATAATATTGCTTTAATTGGGAGACATGCTGTTGGTTGCACTATATATATATCTATATATATATCAAAAATCTATAATATATATCAAAATATTGTATAACAGTTTGTACAATAATTTTGAAAATCAATTTTCGAGCAAATTTTTTATAATATATTTTCTCTCGCACAGCCTTATAAAAAATATCATTTTAATTGGGAGGCATGATGTTGGTTACACAATGAATATATATCAAAATATTTTATAACAGGTTTCTTATTGGAGACGTTTTATTTTGGAGACATGCTATAAGTTTCACAATGTATATATTATAAAACATTGGATAACAGTTTTGAAAATTTAAGGGCCTTCGAGAAATTAAAAAAAAATTCTAGCGCAGCCCTTTAAATTATATCGTTTTAATTGGGAGGAATACTATTGGTTTCACAATGAATATTTTTGTATAACAGTTTTGTAAATCAATGGACCTTCGAGCAGTTTTTGTTATAATATAGTTTCTCTTCTACAGCCTTTTAAAATCGTATCGTTCTATTTGTTAGACATGGACACATATTAAATTTACAAATTTTTACCATATAAAAGTTATACAGATTAGGTTATAGAGACAATACGAGATCAGACTCACTAAGACAAGTATTGCTTACTGTGTTACCACAGCAGAGGCAGACCAGAGCCTTTGGTAGAAATTAAATCCACGACACCCAAACCTGCTACCATCTCAGCTATCTGTTCGATCAACAGTATGTATAACAGTTTTCAGAAACAATATGACAACTTTACTGTTGTTTATTACAGCCCCTAGAGAGGTCAGCTATTGGTTTTCGTAGTAAAGTGTTTCAAAAAACTGTATACCAGTTTATACCAAGCTTGATTAAAGCATATTGTCCTGATTAAGTCACATGGACACAGATCAAATTTCAATATTTGCGAACTTTTGTCATAGAACGTTATGTATGTATAACAGTTATCAAAAATAATGGTCGATCGACCAATTTTTGATAACTTTACCATCGTTTATTACAGCCCCTAAAGAGGTCAGCTACTGGTTTTCGTAGTCAAGTGTTTCAAAAAACTGTATAACAATTTATATACCAGTTTATACCAAGCTTGATTAAAGCATATTCAAACAGATCAAATTTCAATATTTGCGAACTTTTGTCATAGAACGTTTTATATATGTATAACAGTTATCAAAAATAATGGTCCATCGACCAATTCTTGATACCTTTACCATCGTTTATTACAGCCCCTAGAGAGGTCAGCTTTTGGTTTTCATAGTAAAGTGTTTCAAAATACTGTATAACAGTTTGTATACCAGTTTTCAAAAAAAGGTACTTCGACTTCAATTTTTTTTAAGTATATTTTTTCTTCTAAAGCTTAATTAAAGCATATTGTCCTGATAAGGTCACATGGACACAAATCAAATGCAATATTTTCGTACTTTTGTCATATAACGGTATGTATGTATAACAGTTATCAAAAATAATGGACCAATTTTTGATAACTTTACTAACGTTAATAACAGCCCCTAGAGAGGTCAGCTATTGGTTTTCGTAGTAAAGTGTTTCAAAAAACTGTATAACAGTTTTTATACCAGTTTTCAAAAAAAGGTACTTCGACTTAAATTTTTTTAAGGTGTATCTTTTCTCCTAAAGCTTAATTAAAACATGGTCTATCGACCAAACTTTGATAGCGTTTATTACAGCCCTTAGAGATGCCAGCTATTGGTTTTCGTAGTAAAGTGTTTCAGAAAACTGTATAACAGTTTGTATACCAGTTTTCAAAAAAAGGTACTTCGACTTAAATTTTTTTTAAGTAAATTTTTTCTCCTTAAGCTAAATTAAAGCGTATTGTCCTGATAAGGTCACATGGAAACATTTGCGTACTTTTGTCATAGAACTGTATGTATGTATAACAGTTTTCAAAAATAATGGTCCATGGACTATTCTTTGTATTACTATATTTTCTTTCGTTGTCCCCCAAGGATTTATAACGACCTTTGACACTAATTTTACAAATCAAATTGTATAACAGTTTGTATAACAGTTTTCCTAAATTATGTTCCTTCCTCCCATTTTTTGTTTCTTCAAAATATCTTCCCTTAAATCCTTTAAATTTTTGATCATTGTTTTATAAAAGTTTGTAGAACTATTTTCTTAAATAATGGCCCTTCCGCCAATTTCTTTTTTTTTTTCAACATTTCCCCTTAAACAAATCTCTTATAATCCTTTCTCCATTTTTTGGTCATTATCAAATTTTTGAAAAACTGAATAATTAACTACAACTCAATTATTTCCCACAACATTTTAGTTCAGCCCCAAAACAACACAAAATGAAAATCATAATTGGCCGTTGCTTTGCTTATACCACCTTCTTGCTACCCCACCTTTAGCTTGCAATTGCAAAAGAACGTTTAACACAGCACAACTTATTTTAATTATTCAAATGTATTCAAAAGGTCCACACTTCAAGATGCTCTACAAAGTCCTTAGCATAAGGACAACAAAAGCAACCACGAATACAGTTCAAGGTATTAAGGACACCGAATTGTTTGTTTGTTTGTGCTACAGCAATAACAACAAAAACAACAGCGACAATTACAACCACAACGGTGGTGTTGGCCAGGAAAACAGTTCAATTGGAAATGAAAATGATAATAATGAGATGAAATTATGATGAGGAAGGTGAAACTAGGCCGTTCCAGGGGAGTCAAACACAATTTGCGTTGTTAGTTAGAATATACCAGTTTGGTCACGAAGCTGAAGAGAAACCAAAAACAGAGAAGGAAGGACAGAGAGAGAGAGAGAGATAGTATGAGAGCTCATTGAATGCATTATAACATTGTTAATGACCCATGAACCCATCAGTGTAAATAGAATTCTCCAAAGATACATATTGATGACAACGATGTCAATGGCAATGCCACTACCATTGCTGCTGCAGATGGCACATAGCGATTGGATGTGGTTTGGTGGAGATGGGGTGTAGGATCTTGGATGCTGAACCGTGATAATGGCAGTACAAACTGGCATACACAGCACAGTCAGTGAAACATTACTTAATTGAATTTTTCAATTTGATATAGTTATTAAACGACATTATACAATCAATGGCCTAATGACTAGGAACACTTTAATGACTTCTGGCTGAAGGAGATGACAACAACACAACGAACTGAAGGACTGCTACTACATGCTAACTAACTCGTTGCAGAGCTCATTATAAGGCCAAAGCGAATATACACAAACAGAAGACCATTTATTTCTGCCATAAAAATAATGAAGTTGGCATTAGAAAGGCACGTTTTTTTGCGTTGTTTCTTAATTCCTTCTTGTAAGTGTCTGCAGATGCTAGGCAAGTAAAAAAAAATTAATTTGCTTATTTTATTCTTTCGAAAAGCAAAGTGCAAAAAGTCACCATGAAAAGAAGATGCTTTTTTTAATGGCTTTAAGTCATTGCGGCATTAAAGTGTTTTCTCGGAACCTCTCAGCCAGTGACAACGAGAGCCAGTATCAAAAGAAGGTGGGTCCACTTGTGCTTTCCAACATCTCAAGCCTTAAACCTTAAAAACCTTCATCAAAGGTCAAGAAGGAATTGATTGAATTTTTTCAACAAAAGCCATACTTTTTGGAAAATCCTTTAATTGCCTTTTTATGAGTAATTAAAAATTCCAAGAGGCTTCAAATACTAATTAATATATATGAAACCCCAATTAAAATATAATTACGAGTCACCAAATTCCAAGATACCATGAAATTTTTTTTTATATAGAAAAATACCATAAAATGGCATATATCATTAACACAATTTTAGGAAACAACAGTGATATCACCTATAAAATGTTTCATGTGGAAAGTTACATAATGAATATGTACCAATGATTAATCAGTAGATAAAAAAAGAATCATCAGTCATACAAATGGAATACTCATTGTATTGTTGAGTGTGGTCAATAACACTTTTCATAAAAAAAGTGTAATCAGTGATACTTTTTCATAGTGACAATTGTGATCAGTGATACTTTCCATATTAAATTAAGTTATCAATGTTACAATACGCAGTAGAGAAGTGCTATCAGTGATACTTTTCGAACAAAAAAGTGATACTTTTGATAACAAAAAGTTTCAACAGCGATGATAGTCCTATAGAGATGCATAATCAGTGACATGGATATACAAAACTAAGCAACATTTATACTTCTGCATAGAAAATATCACAAGTAAAATGTTTCATGTTTGGAGGCCACCGTAGCGTAGCGGTTAGTAAGTTTATCCCGGGTTCAGTAGTGGTTAACCACTCCTAATGTTGGTGATATTTGTGAGGTACTTTGCCATTAAACTTCTCCCCAAAGAGGAGTCGCACTGCGGCTTGCCATTCAGACTGGGGTATAAAAAGGAGCCCCTTATCATTGAGCTTAAACTTGAATCGGACAGAACTCATTGTTATGTGAGAAGTTTCATGTTTGGAAGCTACCGAAGCGCAGAGGTTAGTATTTCCACATTTGCCGCTGAACGCCTGGGTTCAGCGAAGGTTATCCATTCCTAATCCTGCAACATTTCAGAGGTACTATTCCATTAATCTTCTCAATCTTCTCCCAAGGAGAAATCTCATTGCGGCACGCCCTTCGGACTCGGCTATAAAAAGGAGGCCCCTTATAATTAAGCTTAAATTTGAATCGGACAGCACTTATTGATATGTGAGAAGTTCGACTCTGTTCCTTAATTGAATGTTCGTAGGCAAACTAGCAAATCTTTCATATTGAAAAGTTACGCAATACATAAATATCAGTGATAAATCATTAGAAAATTATCACCAATTATATATTGGTGTCATTTTTCATATAGAGAGTACCTTCATCGATTGTTGTCTTATAGGAAAATATGCTCAGTAAAAAGTGTTAAGCGAATCCTATAAAAAATTGTCATCAATGATACTTTTCAGATAGGAGTGTGTGATCGGTGATGCTTTTTCGCATACAAAAATGTCATCAGTGTTACTTTCGGAAAAGGAAATTGTAATCTGTGATACTTTTCGTACAAAAAAGTTGCAACAGTGACACTTTCAGACCGTGTTATCAGTGATTCTATTCGTATAGTAAAGACTCATTAAAGATGGTTTTCGAAAAGATATATCAACAGAGATAATTTTCGTAAAACAAAAAATTTTCATCAGTGATGACTTTCGAACAGACACAAATTGTCATGAGTTTAAGGTTAAGATGAAAAGAAGATGCGGATATTAATCTGCCCCATGCCACTATGGCAATACACCTTAACCAGTAATCGACTTGTTGTGTGCTCTACCGAAAGGGAAAATCTCGTTTAGGAATTCCGTTTATAAAAATCGTTAACTGTTATCCATGACACTCCTCTAAGTTGGTTCATGTATAACCAGTTATAATTTTCGTATAGAAAAGTGTCATCCGTGACACTTTTCTTATAGAAAAGTGTCATCAGTGACACTTTTCTTATAGAAAAGTGTCATCAGTGACACTTTTCGTATAGAAAAGTGTCATCAGTGACACTTTTCGTATAGAAAAGTGTTATCAGTGACACTTTACGTATAGAAAAGTGTCATCAGTGACACTTTACGTATAGAAAAGTGTCATCAGTGACACTTTACGTATAGAAAAGTGTCATCAGTGACACTTTTCGTATAGAAAAGTGTCATCAGTGACACTTTTCGTATAGAAAAGTGTCATCAGTGACACTTTTCGTATAGAAAAATGTCATCAGTGACACTTTTCGTATAGAAAAGTGTCATCAGTGACACTTTTCGTATAGAAAAGTGTCATCAGTGACACTATTCGTATAGAAAAGTGTCATCAGTGACACTATTCGTATAGAAAAGTGTCATCAGTGACACTATTCGTATAGAAAAGTGTCATCAGTGACACTATTCGTATAGAAAAGTGTCATCAGTGACACTTTTCGTATAGAAAAGTGTCATCAGTGACACTTTTTGTATAGAAAAGTGTCATCAGTGACACTTTTCGTATAGAAAAGTGTCATCAGTGACACTTTTCGTATAGAAAAGTGTCATCGGTGACACTTTTCGTATAGAAAAGTGTCATCAGTGACACTTTTCGTATAGAAAAGTGTCATCAGTGACACTTTTCGTATAGAAAAGTGTCATCAGTGACACTTTTCGTATAGAAAAGTGTCATCAGTGACACTTTTCGTATAGAAAAGTGTCATCAGTGACACTTTTCGTATAGAAAAGTGTCATCAGTGACACTTTTCGTATAGAAAAGTGTCATCAGTGACACTTTTCGTATAGAAAAGTGTCATCAGTGACACTTTTCGTATAGAAAAGTGTCATCAGTGACACTTTTCGTATAGAAAAGTGTCATCAGTGACACTTTTCGTATAGAAAAGTGTCATCAGTGACACTTTTCGTATAGAAAAGTGTCATCAGTGACACTTTTCGTATAGAAAAGTGTCATCAGTGACACTTTTCGTATAGAAAAGTGTCATCAGTGACACTTTTCGAATAGAAAAGTGTCATCAGTGACACTTTTCGTATAGAAAAGTGTCATCAGTGACACTTTTCGTATAGAAAAGTTTCATCAGTGACACTTTTCGTATAGAAAAGTGTCATCAGTGACACTTTTCGTATAGAAAAGTGTCATCAGTGACACTTTTCGTATAGAAAAGTGTCATCAGTGACACTTTTCGTATAGAAAAGTGTCATCAGTGACACTTTTCGTATAGAAAAGTGTCATCAGTGACACTTTTCGTATAGAAAAGTGTCATCAGTGACACTTTTCGTATAGAAAAGTGTCATCAGTGACACTTTTCGTATAGAAAAATGTCATCAGTGACACTTTTCGTATAGAAAAGTGTCATCAGTGACACTTTTCGTATAGAAAAGTGTCATCATTGACACTTTTCCTATTGAAAAGTGTCGTCAGTGACACTTTTCGTATAGAAAAGTGTCATCAGTGACACTTTTCGTACAGAAAAGTGTCAACAGTGACACTTTTCGTATAGAAAAGTGTCATCAGTGACACTTTTCGTATAGAAAAGTGTCATCAGTGACACTTTTCGTATAGAAAAGTGTCATCAGTGACACTTTTCGTATAGAAAAGTGTCATCAGTGACACTTTTCGTATAGAAAAGTGTCATCAGTGACACTTTTCGTATAGAAAAGTGTCATCAGTGACACTTTTCGTATAGAAAAGTGTCATCAGTGACACTTTTCGTATAGAAAAGTGTCATCAGTGACACTTTTCGTATAGAAAAGTGTCATCAGTGACACTTTTCGTATAGAAAAGTGTCATCAGTGACACTTTTCGTATAGAAAAGTGTCATCAGTGACACTTTTCGTATAGAAAAGTGTCATCAGTGACACTTTTCGTATAGAAAAGTGTCATCAGTGACACTTTTCGTATAGAAAAGTGTCATCAGTGACACTTTTCGTATAGAAAAGTGTCATCAGTGACACTTTTCGTATAGAAAAGTGTCATCAGTGACACTTTTCGTATAGAAAAGTGTCATCAGTGACACTTTTCCTACAGAAAAGTGTCATCAGTGACACTTTTCCTATAGAAAAGTGTCATCAGTGACACTTTTCCTATAGAAAAGTGTCATCAGTGACACTTTTCCTATAGAAAAGTGTCATCAGTGACACTTTTCCTATAGAAAAGTGTCATCAGTTATACTTTTCGTATAGAAAAGTGTCATCTGTGACTCTTTCGTTTTGAAGAGTTTCGTCAGTGGCACTTCTTCTACAGAAGAGTGTCATCAGTGACACATTTCGTGTACAAATGTTTAAACAGTGACATTTTTTAGGTTTTTAAGTTAGATTTGATGATTATTAAATCATTTGGAATACGCATTCTATAAAATGTTAAACTGTTATCCTTATATTTATTTTACAAACATTTTTTTCCCTTTTTTTTGTTGACATGTAAAATTTTTCTTATTTCTGAAGTAATTTAATTTTATTTCTCATCTGGCCTGCTTTTTCTTGCTCTCGCTGTAAGGTCATCTCATCTTATCTGCACAAATTATATTTGCACACTCTTGGGTGCAATTATGATTTCATTTCTGTACTTTTGCCCTTTTAACTGAAATTAATACATTTTTATTTCAATTAAGGACAATATTGATCATTTTGTTGCATTAAGGAACATTGCAATTGCCCTTGTATTACTTAAAGTATCCTTTAGTCCAGAGAATGGCCCTTGAACTTTTATTGACAAGTAGTGGCGGGTAGGAGAAACCACAAGCCATGGCTCTAGCAAAGGTGACCCAAGTATCCTTACACAGCGGCCGGCCATGACAACGGGAAATAGTAACAAATACCAATATAACATTAAGAGTACTTAAGAGATGACACTCGACTGAGCACTTAAGGGCCACGGCAACAACAGGTATCTCTTGACTTAATTGCAGTCAATATTTGGCCAAGGAGGGATTAGAAGACAAAGCCAAAAGCAAAATGCTGGCGAGGAGTTTCATTTGATAGGCTTACACAATTGCTGATCTGGTAGATGTTACTATTTACGCACTTCCTGTGATAATGAAATGCAAATCCTTTGTTTTTAAACATTTAAGTATGTTTGTGTTACAATTTCATATCGGCTGCCAACACAAATGCCATGTATTAAGGCACTTTTTCGCTTCTGTCCTTTCTCTCACTCTCTGGCATGCCGCCACCCACTATGCTTACAAATGTTAAGTCCTTTGGGGGCGTGCTTCGAATGAAGATGATTGACCAATCGTTGTGGCAATTGTTACGGTATACCATTAGAATTATATCGAATTTACATACTAGAGAATATTATTTTACCACAGTTATGCACAACGTAGTATTTGTATGAAATCATTTCATATTAGAAGGGGTATTGGTCAAAAAAAAAAAATTGGGTAAATAATATATGAAGCAACATAAGTAGTTTTTCAATTAAAAAAATCGAAATCATGGGAATTTTTCAAAACATCAGAGAATTTTTGCTGTTATACCTCAGATGTAAAAAAGTAACATCGATGATAACACCATACTAAAAATTAGCAATGCGCTTGCATCGTCTTCAAATTTAAATTTGTGAAATTTTAACTGAAGCTTCATGTGAATGCATTGCTTTATACTGATTATTGCCTTGTAGATAATGTAATGAGTGATACTTTTCATAGGGGAAAAAGTAATACATTTTTTAATACATCATATTAGTAAATTAAAAATCGACGCCAGTAAAGCTTTTAGTGATATTTTCTGTTTAGTAAAGTGTCATTAGTGATTGATTTCGTGTGGAAATGTGTGATACTTTTGGTAGCAAAAAGTTTTATCGTATTCGCATAGAAAAGTGTCAACCCTTTATATTTTTTATATGAGAAGTATCATCAGTGATGCTAATGGCATAGAAAAGTATCAATCGTGATGGTTTTCGTATAAAAGTTTTTTCTGTTATACTTTCCGCATAGAAAGTATCATCGGTGATAGTATCCGCATAGAAAAGTGTATCCTGAATACCTTTCATATGGAAAAATATCAGTATGTATAGAAAAGAGTTTTCAATGATTCCCTCCGTATTGAGAAATGTGTACAGAGATAATTTTTATTATATCTTAAGGTTCCATCATGGATCTATATCACTGTAGTATCACTGATACCTTTCTTATAGAAAAGTTTCATCAAGGATACTTTTCTTATAAACATCATTGATACTTTCCGTAAAGAAAAGTGTCATCAGTGATCATTTTTATATAAAAAAGTGTCATCAGTCATATTTTTGATATAGAAAAGAGTTATCAGTAATAATATTCGTTGAAAAAAGTATCATCAGTCATACTTTTTGTATAGAAAAGTGTCAACAGTGATACTTTTCGTATAGAAATGTGTCATCAGTGATACTTTTCGTATAGAAAAGTGTCATCAATGATACTATTCGTATAGAAAAGTGTCATCAGTGATACTTTTCGTATAGAAAAGTGTCATCAGTGATACTATTCGTATAGTAAAGTGTCATCAGTGATACTATTCGTATAGAAAAGTGTCATCAGTGATACTTTTCGTATAGAAAAGTGTCATCAGTGATACTTTTCGTATAGAAAAGTGTCATCAGTGATACTATTCGTATAGAAAAGTGTCATCAGTGATACTATTCGTATAGAAAAGTGTCATCAGTGACACTATTCGTATAGAAAAGTGTCATCAGTGAAACTTTTCATATAGAAGAGAGTCATCAGTGATACTTTTCCTATAGAAATGTGCTATCAGTAATATTCTTCGTACAAAAAAGTGTCATCAGTGATATTTTTGGTATGGAAAATTTTCATCAGTGATACCTTTCGTAAAGAAAAGTGTCATCAGTGATACAATTCGTATAGAAAAAAGTCATCGGTGATACTTTTCGTACAGATATGTGCCATCATTGACACTCTTGGTACAGAGAAGTGTCATCAGTAATACTTTTCGTATAGAAAAGTGTCCCCAGTGATACTTTTCCTAAAGAAAAGTGTCATCAGTGATACTTTTCGTAAAGAAATGTGCCATCAGTGATACTTTTCGTATGGAAGAATGTCATCAGTGAAACTTTCCATATAGAAAAGTGGCACCAGTGACATTTTTTGTGTAGAACCTCACAAATATCGCCAGCATTAGGAGGGGTAACCACCGCTGAAAAATGTTGTCTCGCTAAGACTTCCACCATCAGAAGGTTTATGCTTCTGATTTACAATACGAATGTTATTTGTTCACGAGCAATAATACCATATAGGAAACCCAGAAACCAACGGAGTGAGCCGTTGCGAGGCGCAAACCCTGAGAACCACGATGATAACAGTGGTAGCAGGGAGCTTAATCGATGGAAAACGTGTTGGAAAGTGTGTTGTTAAATAGTTTTGAGAAAAACAACCCTCTGAACTATAGGAAATCTCAATGAGATCTCGTATAGGAGATTTTATCGAGTTTATACTTTAATCGGACTGCACTCATTGATGTGAGAGAAGTATCCCCGGTTCCTTAATGGAATGATTGGTGGAATGGGGACTTAAGGAAGTTTAGTCTCTAAACATGTACATTGCGGTAAAAACTCTCTAAGGACCTAAAGACCCTTGGAAGCATACGAGGAGATAACAGAACTCGGTTTAGAGTCCAGTCCTAAAACTCTTTTTACTGCGACGGGCCCTGTGGCCGAGTTATCGAGTATCGCTTATCTAATGGGGTCTTTTCTGGCGTTAGAGGCAGGGATATACGGCCTTCTGCTGTTATATCAAATAGAGATCAGACTATATTTGATATAACTGCGATATATACCGACATCCTGGTAAAGGATCATGGACTCATTACCATTACCGATCTACCGATTTTAGGTGAAATTTATCACACAATATCAAATTTGTCACAACGAGTTGTGTAAGGACCCTCGACATCTTGTCAGGTATGTTTGAGATTAGCCTCCATTTTGATATAACTGCCATATATACCGAACTCCTGGTAAAAGATCATGGACTCATTACCAGTTTCGGGGGTCATGGTTCGTTCCTCATTAGAGGCCTGTTATGTCGCTACTGTGGTATCACAATGGACTAAAAGTGATTCTGTGAAAAAAATAGCCAGCCGATTTCACTGAAATTTTGAACAGCGACTTGTGCTGATTATATGCCCGGTATAGACCGATTTTCCGATTGAACGTCTTTTAACCTTAAATGGTGTTCTTTAACTGATTTTTCTTTAGTTTGTTTTAGATTGAACCTTATTTCGATTTAGCTGCTATGGGTTTATGTATGCTGCATTTTACACCGGATATTAACGAAATGTGTTTAACATATATCCGAGATGCTGGATATCCCAAGTTTGCCCTGGCTAGACATAATGCCTGTTTACTTGTTCTTTTCTGGGTGCTCTTCAGTGACTTCAAGTGTCTCTTACTGGTGAGAGATCCTTTCCACACTGCCAAGCTACTATTCTTTCTATGGGCTCCTATACTAAATTTTTAATTTTGCAAAATCTTCATCAGCAATTCAACGGTACCTACTGCTTTCAAATGCTTGTTTTCAAAAGCACCCCTTCTATTATTCCTTTACATAATATTAAAAAGGAACTCAATAGTCTCTACATGGTATATATCCCATAATGTTTCTAATTATAATTGTTGCCTTTCTGGTCCATTGAGACGCAATCCAAGCTGTAATCATCAGTTGTAATTGTTATGGCAAATTGTTTGCGGTATCTATGCCACACTGCCACACTTACGCACATACATTCATATTGACAGAAACAGAAATGCA
Source organism: Stomoxys calcitrans (assembly GCF_963082655.1). NCBI lineage: Eukaryota > Metazoa > Arthropoda > Insecta > Diptera > Muscidae > Stomoxys > Stomoxys calcitrans. Next base: position 5,065,849 of record NC_081555.1, on the reverse strand, counting down.
TGTATTCCTGTCATACACAAACGATTAATGTGGTTGGTGGTCTGTTCGGGTCGGGCCTCTGTCCCGAGTCCAGTTACCAGCTACTGGCTCCTAATTAAAATATCATCAATTCCGATAAGTTTTAACGATGAACAATAACAAGGGTTGCCTACAGAAGTGATAGGGAATAAACAAAAAAACAAACGTGACAAATTGATTTGTCGGCATTTCATTAGCAAAGCGATCGAATGCTTTCAATGAAATTGGAATTCATACATTGTTGAAAATGTAAGCACGTATCTCCACAGCATTAATTGTTGTTGTTTTTTTTTTTTTTTTTGTTACAGAAATTCCTTTGTGGTTAAGCATAGGGGCAGAAACAGAAATAAAAAACAATTTGTTGGTTGAAGATTTGAAGTATCCATTGAAATTCTATATTAAAACTATTTAAGACATACCATTTAAAGTTATTTACAAACTAAATAATGATTTATTGAAAGCGACACAGTGGGTGACTACTAAAAATTAGAAGGTAAGGATCCTCGCCAAAAATATTATTATATGACTATCTTATATATAAAAATCAATTTGAGTTTGTTTGTTCCGTATAAGACGGCTAAACCGATTACCTTGAAATTCTCAGATTGTATAGGTTGGTCTGGAAGGAAACATAGGCTTCATAATTTTTTGATATCGGAAGGCGGACGGACCCTCCCCCTTATACCAACTACACTACCCAAAATCAAAAGTGGACCGATCGAGACAGTATGGGTATCAAATGAAAGGTGTTGGAGAGTGGAATACGAATATGATATTAAAATTTGGACCCCAGTACCAATTGTGCCGCCCCGACCCCAAAACTCCCCCAAACAGACATATTGGACGTTCATGTCTATATGAGGCTCAAATGAAAGGTATTCGGGGGTAGATTACGAATCTGGCATAAAAAAAAGGAGGAAAAGGGGGTCATCCGCGCACCGCACTCCTTTAAACTGATATAATCCACTTTTACGTCAATATGGGACTCAAATGAAAAGTATTCAGCAATAGATTATAAATATGCCATGAAAAATTAGATCCAAGTAATGGGAAGTCGCTTCACCTCCAAATGCCCCTATATGGGCATATTAGCCGATCATGGCTATATGGGACTCCAATGAAAGGTATTTGGGAATAGTTTACGAATAAGACATAAAAATTGGCGTTCAGATCTAGGTGGCGTTTTTTCTCCTAAAAATACGTCAAATAGTAACCAATTCTAGGGAATAAACGGTTTGTTTGTTTATTCCGTAGAATCAAAACGGCTGAACTGATTTTCTTAAAATGTTAAAAGGTTGTGTAGGTTGGTCTCGAAGGAAACATAGGCTTTATAGTTTTTCGATATCTTAAGTGGGGCGCACCCTTCCTCTTAGCCCAAAAACATCACCCAAAATCAAAAGTAGACCGATCGGAACAATATGGGTATCAAATGAAAAGTATTGGAGACTAGAAAACGAATATGGTATTAAAATTTGAGTCCAAGTACCCAGCGGGGCGCCCCAACTCCAAAACCCTTTTAAATAGATATATTCTACTTTGACGTCAATATGGGACTCAAATGAAAAGTATTCGGTAGTAGATAATAAATATTCCATGGAAAATTAGATCCAAGTAATGGGAAGTCGCTCCACCCCCAAATGTCCCCAAATGGCCATGCAAGCCGACCATGGCTATATGGGACTCCAATCGACATCCTTCTTCAATTTGGCCCAGATCGGTCCAGATTTGGATATAGCTGCCATATAGAACGATGCCTCAATTTTAAGGTCATGGGACCATAAAAGGCGCATTTATTATCCAATTTCGCTGAAATTTGGGATAGTGAGTTGTGTTGAGCCCCCCAACAGTCTTCTTTAATTTGGCTCAGATCGGTCCAGATTTGAATATAGCTGTCATATAGACCGATGCCTCAATTTTAAGGTCATGGGACCATAAAAGCCGCATTTATTATCCGATTTCGCTGAAATTTGGGATAGTGAGTTGTGTTGAGCCCCCCAACAGTCTTCTTCAATTTGGCTCAGATCGGTTCAGATTTGGATATAGCTGCCATATAGACCGATCTCTCGATATAAGGTTTCGGGCCCATAAAAGGCATATTAATTGTCCGATTTCGTCGACATTTGGGACAGTGAGTTGTGTTAGGCCCTTCGTCAGCTCTCTTCAATTTGGCCCAGATCGGACCATATTTGGATATAGCTGCCATATAAACCAATCTCTCGATATAAGGTTTTGGACCCATAAAAGCCGCATTTATTGTCCGATTTCGCCGAAATTTGGAACTGTGAGTTGCGTTTGGTTCTTCGGTCCATATTTGGATATAGCTGCCATATAGACCGATCTCTCGATTTAAGGTTTCGGACCCATAAAAGGCACATTTATTGTCCGATTTCGCTGACATTTGGGACAGTCAGTTGTTTTAGGCCCAGATCGGTTCAGATTTTGATATAGCTGCCATATAGACCGATCTTTCGATTTAAAGTCATGGCCCCATAAAAGGCACATTTATAATCCGATTTCGCAGAAATTTTACACAGTGACTTATGTTAGGCTTTTCGACATCCGTGTCGTATATGGTTCACATCGATCTATATTTGTATATGGCTACCAAAAAGACCAATATTTGATTCTACAAAATTGAACAATGACTTGTACTTAACCATATTTTGATAAATCGGCTATGGGGGCATAAATTATGCATTTTTAATGGATTATGACGAAAGGTGGTTTACATATATACCCGAGGTGGTGGGTATACAAAGTTCGACCCGGTCGAACTTAACGCCTTGTTTGTATTTGTTATAGGTACTTTAATTTTATTTTTATTCAAAACATTTATAATAAACTTTTTTCAAAATCAAACTACTGGAAATTTTGCCATCATCAATTTTTCCTTTTTAGTGTAAACTCATAAAAAATTCTTCAACCATAGATCTTACTTTGGAAAAATATTACCATTAAAACTTGTTTTAATGGTAACAATATAGTAAAAAACATATAAACATACTATGTATGTATATGCCATTCCACTTATACTGATGTATATGTATGTAGGTGATGTCTCTTCTTCTTCTTCTTGTTCTTTTGGCTTTTTGTTCATCTAGTATACTCACAGGTAATATATGAGTGCTCTTACCTTTGGGCAAAATTTGATGACTTCTTTTTGTTGCCTTAGATAAAAACCCAATTGATTCATCTTTCATTGTCCTTTTGATGGCAACATCGATCTCTGTTTATTTCCCTTAAGGGAGTTTAAATGGAATACAATATTTGTTGTATTACTTTCGAATGACTGAATTAATGCTACACCAAAAACAGCATTAACAATTCCATTAAAAAAGAGAACACAATTGCCCATAAACGAGGATAGACATACTACGCCCCCTCCGCCAAAGTAATCCAAATAAACGCAGAGTCATACATACATTTTATCCCATCCATTGCTTGGGTAGAGCGACCCTCTCATATGGCATTAAAGAATTTGAGATTAGAGATTGACGACATTGTCGGGAAAATTAATAAATTTGAATTTTATTGATAAACTTTCAAAGACAGGTAAGGCAGACCGCACTTACAAGCATGTAGGCATAAATTTACATTGTAACGAGCTCATTGAATACAACGACCCATACTGGTACACACGCACACATATACACCATGTGCAAAAATAACAACTGCAGAAGCATCAAAAATACCATAGACACATGTATGAAATGGTTTTACTAGGATTTTGAATTTGCCCCACTCTTATTTGGCCCCGGAAGATGAAAACAGTACTTCAGGTCGTGATATCTTCATAATGAGCAGCTATTAAATTAGCCTCATACCTTATGGAGATACATTAACACATGCATGCATACAAAAGCCTATCCAATGCGGAGTCAGGGTGCGGAAAAGGGGAAATGTCACCATTTAGGTAAGGCCCTTATCTAGACCTTACGTTTGTAACACTTCGAAATACTGATCTGCGACCCCATAGATTATATTAGATCGTCTTGAAACTCTAAGTCGATCTAGCCATGTCTGTGGAAATCACGATAGCAGTCGCTCCCATAAAGCTAGTCGCTTGAAATTTAGCGAAGATACTTCTTGTCGTTGTAGGTCGTTGGGGATTGCAAATGGGCCATATCGTTTGAGATTTGAATATAGCTCTCATATATAGACGTCTTGTGAATCTGGAAATCGCAATAGTTGCCTCATTTGGCTGAAGTTCTGCACGTAGTATTTTGTTATGACTTCCATCATCCTTAATAAGTATTGTATAAATCGGTCCATCACCTGATATAGCTGCCATATAAACCGATCTGGGATCTTGACTTCTTGAGCCACTAGAGGGCGCAATATTTATCCGATTGTACTGTGGTTTCGAATATTCATTTCAATTATGGTCTGAATCGGACCATAATTTGGTGTAGCTCCAATAGCATAGCAATTCTTTTCTTTAATCTTTTGTTTGCCCAAAAAGAGATACCGGGAAGAGAACACGACAAATGCGATCCCTGTTGGAGGGTATATAAGATTTAGCCCGGCCGACTTTAACACGCTTTTACTTTTTTCAAATGGCATAGTTCCTCACAAATGTCACCAGCATTAGGAGGGGATAACCATCGCTGAACATTTTTTCTCATGTTCACGCCAAGATTCAAACCCTCCTAGGTGCGCTGTCCATACACAGGCTATATTCGATTTTATCATGAAATATTCCCCATATAGACCGATCTGACGAAATTGTTAGGCCCTTCGACATTCGTGCTCAATGTAGTTCATTATTTGGATATAGCTGCTATGTATACCGATTTCCCGATTTAAGTTTAGGGGCCATAAAAGGCCCGTTCATTACCCGATTATATTTGGAAATTTATGTTCGACATCCGTGCCGTATAATACCCAATTTTGCTGAAATTTGGAACAGTAAGTTGTTTTAGACCGCCCGACGTCTTTGCCAAGTTTGGTTTAGATCGGACTTTATATTGGTAAAACTGCTATGGGTTCATAAAGGGAGTATTTTCCAGATGGCATATGATTAATATATACATCCAGGTTGATGGGTATCCAATGTTCGTCCCGGTCGAACTTAGCGGGTTTTCAGACCCACCATCGCAGCATAGGGGTATATTTATTTTCTCATTCCGATTGTCATCTGGTGGAATGTTTACTCTGAAGCACTTTCCTTTAAGGTCATGTCCATGTTAAAGTATTATTGCGGATATATCTACTAGTAAGTGGTTAAAGAATCTTATTTCGGGTTAATATGACTTTTTGCTGGATAGAAACATTGACGATGAAATTAGAAATTTAATCTCATTCACCATAATCATTTTATTAAAATCCTATGGAAAAAGGCCTTACCTAAATTGTGAGGTTATGATTTTAAATATTGTCGTAGAGACACAGAAGAAGCAAAACGACATTATGTCGCTTTTTAACTATTTGGCTCCGTTGGCCAAACAGTTATTATTCATGGCTTGAAGACTTTAGCTAGGTGAAGTATACATGGAAATATGTGAAGTTCCAGCCAAAATTTCAGCCCTGAAATGCAAACCCACAGCTTAGATAACTGTTGCCAGTATTGGTGATTTCTCCACAAATTGAGGATTTATTTTCGAAAATGGGGACAACATTTTTGACTTGGGGGCTTGAAGATTTGATGGGGATTCGAAGCAAAAATTGTGGATTCTTGGGGAGGAATGTTCTGTTAAAAATTTTGTATTTTACCTTTACTATTTTTAAAATTTTTTTTTTGATAAATATTTAGTGAACATAAATCAGTACAATTTACACCAATTATACTTGCTGTGTTTTATTTTAGTACTATAACGTGCAAATCCCGATTAACTGCTTATTATTATCTGAAATCGAATGATATTGATAACTATCCAGGACAAGTTTGCACTAAAATTCTATCCAGAATATATATGACTTGCACGGGATAAGACAAAAACAAAATTAGCAACTATACCAATGAAATATTTTATGCAATACAGTGCAAAGCACGTGTTATCGACTATTTGGCTCGTGTTATCGATAGCGATAACAATCAATGCAATCCAATTTGGCAATGGTTACCTTTCCAGTACACCTGACTTGCATATAGCAACTATACCAATGAAATATTTTATCCCTTTTTTATGCAATACAGTGCCAAGCACGTGTTATCGATTATTTGGGCCGTGTTATCGATAGCGATAACAATCAATGCAATCCAATTTGGCAATGGTTATCTTTCCAGTACACCTGACTTGCATTGAGTGTATAATACTAAAAAAAAGGCACCCTATATCGCTGTTTGCTGTTTTACAACTTCAAAAATCACGTGACACACATCATTAGTCGGTTTGGCCGTCAGTAAAACTATTGAAATATGAATTAGAATTTTTTTTAAGTCTTGCAAAATTGTTGTGAACAAGGATATCGAAATTTGGGGACAAGGGACAGAAAAATACTGGCAACCCTGTTCAGAAGTAAAAAACAAACAATTAAAAACGTGTTAGGTTTGGCCGTGCCAAACTTTGGATACCCACTGCCATGAATAAATTAACCATCCTCTTTTATGACAACACCACTACCATATCCATAGTAATTTACCAATGACCAATTGGTCTGGATTATATTTGATTCAGGTCCCGAGAATAACAGTTCTAAGACACAGGTTCAGCGAAATCGGGTAACAAATCCGCTTTTAATGGGATTAAGACCCTTACTTGGAAGATCGGTCTATATGGCAGCTATATCTAAATATAGTCTGATCTGAACCATAAGCTGGTCGGATGACGTGAGGCTTAAGACAAGTCACTGTATCACGGGTAACAAATCCGCTTTTTATGGGATTAAGACCCTAACTTGGAAGATAGGTCTATATGGCAGCTGGTCGGATGACGGGAGGCTTAATACAAGTCACTGTGCCAAATTCCAGCGAAGTCGGGTAATAAATGTAGCTTTCATGGGCTTAAGACCTTTAATCGGCAGATCGCTCAATATGACAGCTATATCTGAATAAAGACCGATCTGAAACATATTTGAGCCGGTTATCGGGAAGCTTTAATCAAATCATTATTTCAAATTTCAGCGAAATCGGATAATAATTGCGGGTTTTATGGGCTAAAGGCCCTAAATCAGCATCGGTCTATATGGCAACTATATCTAAATAAAGACCGATCTGAACCATTTTTGAGTCGGTTATCGGGAAGCTTTAATCAAATCATTATTTCAAATTTCAGCGAAATCGGATAATAATTGCGGCTTTTATGGGCTAAAGACCCTAAATCAGCATCGGTCTATATGACAACTATTGGGTAGCCCAAAAAGTAATTGCGGATTTTTCACATAGTCGACGTTGACACATTTTATCACAGCTTGTGACTCTGTAATTGCATTCTTTCTTCTGTCAGTTATCAGCTGTTACTTTTAGCTTACAATCCGCAATTACTTTTTGGGCAACCCAATATATCTGAATATGGTCCGATCTGATCCATATTTGAGACGGATGCTGGTAGCTTTAAAACAACTCTAATTTCATCGAGATGGGATAATAAATGCGCCTGCTGCGGGTTTAAGATCCTAAACCAGCATTTCAGTCTATATGGCAGCTATGTGCAAATATGGTCCGACATGGGTCATATTCGGTTTGAATATCGGGGCCCCAAGTACAACTTCCTGTATCAAATTTTAGCGAAATGGGCTTAAGACGCCTAATTACCAGATCGGTCTTTATGGCAGCTATATCCAAATATAATCCGATTTGGCCCATTCAAGACCGAGACTGTGCACAATTTCAACTCAATTTCTCAACTTTTAAAGACCGTAGCGTGATTACAACTGACGGAAACACGAACATCGTTAAATTGTCTTAAAATTTTACAACGATCCGAAGTATATATGCTTTGTAGGGTCGGAAATGGATATTTCAATATGTTGCAAACGTAATGACTAAATGAATATACCCCTATGATGGTGGGTATAAAAAGTATATCACAGTTGGAGATGAGATTCTAAGACTAATATTCTATCATCTATTGGGTTGCCCAAAAAGTAATTGCGGATTTTTCATATAGTCGGCGTTGACAAATTTTTTCACAGCTTGTGACTCTGTAATTGCATTCTTTCTTCTGTCAGTTATCAGCTGTTACTTTTAGCTTGCTTTAGAAAAAAAGTGTAAAAAAAGTATATTTGATTAAAGTTCATTCTAAGTTTTATTAAAAATGCATTTACTTTCTTTTAAAAAATCCGCAATTACTTTTTGGGCAACCCAATAGTATATGACACAGGATTTTTAATCCTATTCATCATAATTAAATCTGCAGCATTTCATATCTTCCAAAAAGGCCTTACATGGCAAGGCCTTGGCATTCTGGCACTCTTTATATAGAACCAACACATCTATACACCCTACAAGATGGTGGTAATTTCCCTTTGTCGTTCTAAGGGACTGCTGCTGGCAGACTCTTCTATGCCACTTAGCCATTTACAATGGTAACGAAAAGTTGCCATTTACAGCTTAATACAAGGTAGGAACATAAAAAATTTATTACCTATCCAAAGAGACTACAATGCCAGCAATAATGGCAAAGACTTTCACTACCACAGCACTACTGCTGATATGGAAGCTGACTGCTGATGCTGATGCTGTTACTGCTGCTAATGTCAAAACTCTTTCTTCTGTTTCTGAGGCGGCAGGCTTCACTTCTACCTTTTGTGGAAGAGTTGTGACTTGTGTGTGGCGAGTGCCTAAATATCGGAACTTTGTTTTTTTTCACAGCTTCATAGTCTGATGCTTTGGATTCCATTAAGAGCAACTAGCAAATGATGTCCCATAAGATTTACTTAAAGTACCATAAACATTCGGCTTCCAACACGTACTACACATTTGAGGTATCAAATGAGCAAAACCATGGCGGCGAGAACATCTATGCTGGCTTCAATCTAGTCACAGCCGAGGCGGGGTAGCGTGTTAGTGTATATTTATGTGTAAGTGTGTGTGTGTGTGTTTATTGGTGTTCATTGTGGTGCCCCTTTAGGCTCATATACGTGCCTTTGTCCGAGGCTTGGGTGGGTGTATAATCGTTTGTGGATGGGTTAAAATGCCAAAATGGCAATAAATGTAAAACCAAACATCAGACCTTTGTATACCCAAAGACGCACACACGTACTCATAATGACAACACATACATACATAGCTGTGTAAATTACAGTATAAAACAAAAGTCTATGTGCATGAGCATGTTACTGAAACTATTCATGGCTCTAGTTAATTATGGGGGTTTGTCGTGAAACAATTTGAGGTAAAATAGACAGAAAGTATCTACCACTTCTATTACATTTTATAAACCTGTTTAAGGATATCCTATGACTCTGCTTTAAACCAAATTTAGTACCTCACATAAGAGGACAAGAGTAAACTATAGGTAGGAAAACAGACCACTAGTAGTACTACAAGCTCTCCCAGGCATAAAATGTCTTTGAGAGAGTCTTAAATTCGATTTAAATTTCCGCCCGTTCCAAACAACCTCAAAGGAATTGTTAAAATTCAGAAATGTGTTCTAACCTTTTCTAATTTCCATGCCTGCATTTTTCTATTCTTTAAAGAATCCTCTCAAAGTGACACCTCAGCTTTCGAATCAATCTTTCCAATATTTGTTTAACACCTACCCTAAGGCTTTGATCTCTGTTTAATAAAATCAACAGCGGCATTCAGTTAAAGTCCTCACCTTTACTTTTCCCAATCACTGTAGTTTTGACACATGCTATGAAGATTATGTCAAGACCGTTGCTATTTGTCCTTTCGGATAAAAAATTACAATTCCAAAATGGGTTTCTCATGACTTGTTTCACCAACAATCACCTTTTGATGTGTGAATGTGGCAAGTGTGTGTGTGTGTGAGTGTGTGTGTGGTTTAGGCCTTGAGATGACTAGAATAGAGGGAAAAAAAGGTAATCTCGTCGTTACACACCAAATATGGATGAGAAAATTTGGGCGGATGGCCCGTCATTTGCATGGATGAATGTTGTGACGGTTACGGTGACATTGACATCATGGCTGTTTGCTGTTTAAAATTCAAATTTAGAAAATTTTCAAATATTCGAAAAAGGTTGATTTTATTGCCAAAGTTATTGTTACATGTTTGTTATATATACGCCTGGTGGTAACCCAAACTACCCCGAAAAGGAAGGGAAATAGCAAAGTACACAGAGCGCTATCACCGATGAAGGAGGAGGCTGTAAATTGAGGGCAGGCGCTATGGCCCAGGCCCATTGTCTAAATGCGTTTGTGGGAGGCTTCCAATTTTATGGCTTGCCTCTCTGTTGACAGATAATCCGAGTCATGTGACTAAACAGGTTTTATGCCATAAATTTCCATGTCCCATACACTTGAGTGGTGTATGGGCTGGCTTGCTTCGATGTATTACGAGTTTTTTTTTTTTTTTGTTTGTAATTTGCATTTAATTTTATTTGCTACATTTTATAGTCACACAAACTTTAGCTCAATTTCGTAAAACTAGGCTGGAGGAGACGCCGAGGGTATTGTGATTGAGATTGGCCAGAAAATCACATCACAAGTAAAGGAAAATGGAAATATTGGTTAGAGACACTATTTCAATTCCTTGGAGCACCATCATTTCTGCCCAAAACATCGAACTGATTTCTAATCCACAAAAACATGTAGCATTACCAAGCCAGTGGGCGAGCAGGCGGTTGCTCGTTCGGCTGGTCGGTCGGTCACCGCCATAAAACATGTAGCCTCGAAAAAGCCTAACTTATTCGATGAAAGAGGTGGATTGTGGGCTTGTGTCGGTGTGTGTGTGTGTATGTTTCTCTCCGTCGAGAGGATAAGGTCTAATTCATATGGATAGGTCGAAATGCCTGCCTTTAGCCTGCCACATGTGTAAAGTAGTATATGTATGCGGTTATGGCATAACACTGCTATGCGGTTATTCCTTTATAACACGGCACTTTTACCGCACATGCTAACATTGTAGATATCTGTGTGTATGTCTGGTCAAAGTAGTACGAGGTTAGATGGGCAATTGCCCAAATTTGCATATCTTAATTTTTAATATTTGACTACCCATGATTGATATTAAGTCATAAAAATGCCGTTTACACGATTTATGAGAATGCTTGGTTTAAATATGAAAACTGGTGCTTGAAGACAACAATAAGTTTGATCAAGAATATAAGCTGGTTCGTAGTATATTAAAGGAATAGAAAAAGCAAATTTTGACAAAATTTCATAACTATAGGACATTTTAGAAAAATCCGTTTCAACAAGGTAGTAAGTCAAAATTAAATTTTTGTAGGAAATTTATATAAAAATGGATATTTTGCAGTGTTTTGCTGTACAGCAAATTGAACTTCAAATCAAACATTTTCGAAAGGGCAAGAAAGGCAACTCTTAGCCAATAGGCCTGCAAGGGAGGCATTAGCAAAATTGGGGGTCTTAAACCGCGTGTCATGCACTGGGTGTATACTGTAGCTGTCAGACCTATTGGGTTGCCCAAAAAGTAATTGCGGATTTTTTAAAAGAAAGTAAATGCATTTTTAAAAAAACTTAGAATAAACTTTAATCAAATATACTTTCTTACACTTTTTTTCTAAAGCAAGCTAAAAGTAACAGCTGATAACTGACAGAAGAAAGAATGCAATTACAGAGTCACAAGCTGTATATGAAAAATCCGCAATTACTTTTTGGGCAACCCAATATAATGCTATATGGTGTCGTGGTCCGGTGGACGATGCTTCAGAAGTGCAACAATTGTTTTATACTTTGCCAGATCCAAAGAATGGGTTGTTGGTATACCACAACCGCACTGAGGACGACAAAATTTTATAACTTTAAGACATTTTAGAAAAAAAATCCCTTTTTGATACAATAGTATGTCAAATTTGATGCCTGATCCGCAGCTCCTTTAAACCTTTTATAACTTTTATTTGAGTATAGAGTTTTAAGATGGGGACATTTCAACCCGAATGTGGATATCGAATTCGTGTCATTGAAGCGTAGAGGTAAGCAAATCCGCCAATGATGCTAAACGCGTGAGTTCAAATCCTGTCGAGAACATTGGAAAAAGTGGTGGTTGCAAATTTGCCCATGAACATTCCATTAAGGCACAGGGACATACTTCTCACATATCAATGAGTGCAGTCCGATTCAAGTTTTAAGCTCAATGATAAGGGACCTCCATTTTATAGGCGAGTACGAACGGCGTGCCGCAGTGAAGAAGTTTTTACATGGCAGTTATACCAAATGGAACAGCACCTCCCAAATGTCGCCAGCATTAGGAGGGGATAACCACCGCTGAAAATTTGCATGGGGTTCTCGCCAGGATTCGAACGCAGGCGTTCAGCGTCATAGGTGGACATGCTAACCTCTGTGCTACGGTGGCCTCCAGTAGTGGTTTTCCCTTCCAAATGGTGGTTATACCTTTCAAATGGTGGTTATCCCCTCCAAATGGTGGTTATCCCCTCCAAATGGTGGTTATCACCTCCAAATGGTGGTTATCCCCTCCAAATGGTGGTTATCCCCTCCAACTGATGGTTATCCCCTCCAAATGTTGGAGACATTGTGATGTACTATGCATAGAAATCATGTAAAAATTTCTCTCTTCATAGAGAAATTGCGGGACGCGGTTGGGACTCGGCTATAAAAAGGAGGTCCTTTATCACTGAGCCTAAACTTAAATCGGACAGCATTCATTGATATATGAGAAGTTTGCCCCTGTTCTTTTATGCAGGACGAAGATCATTAAATTTTACAATTTCTGTTTGTTTCTCTTTCGAGACGAGCTCAATGATCGGAGATTTACTATCCAAATGGAAATGGAATGCCAGAGATGGCAACACACACCAACCACTATGGGACACATTTCGTAATTTGGTTTAGAATTACTCATCAGCCATATTAAGTGTGAAGGCTTCAAAGGCCGTACCCGGAAACCTTGTCTATTAGCTGTACTTTTTCCCAATTCATGTTTGTTTTTGCAATGGTAATTTTTTTTTGTCTGCACAATTTATACTACTCCCATGGTATACACATGCATGATTCTGTGCATCTGTTGGAAATTGTATTGATTTATTTGAGGCCTATATTGTCCTGATTGGTCTATATACCCATTTGGCGGGGATTGATTTTTGGGGGTGGGATGGTACCTCAGACATTTCCAAAATACCTTTCATTTAATCCCAATATTGCCATGGTCGATAAAAATGTACCGTTTGAAGGGCCTTTTGAGGCTGGGGCTGGCACTTTGCAACTTTGCTCTTAAAATAGGTATCAACTTCTTTCTTTACTCCCAAAACTCTTTTATTTGAGCCCCATATTGATATGTTCGGTAAATAAGTTCCGTTTAGGGGTTGGTTTGGGGCTTACCCACAATATGCCCATTTGGGGTTTTGGGGCTAATGTGCCCATTTAGGGTTTTGGGGGCGGTGAAACCTCCCATTACATGGACTTTTTTGCCATATTCGTTACCTACTCCTGAATACCTTTCATTAGAGTCCCATATTGACATGAGCATCCAATATGTCTGTTTGGGGGAGTTTTAGGGTTTGGGGCGGCCCATTAGACTCAAATTTTAATACCATATTCGTATTCTGATCTCCAATATATTTCATTTGATACCCATATTGTTCCGATTGGTCCAATTTTGATTACGAGTGATGTTTTTGAGATAAGGGTAAGGGTGCAACCCCCTTATGATATCGAAAAATTATAAAGCCTATGTTTCCTTCCAGACCAACCTACACAATCTGTGAAAATGTCGAGAAAATCAGTTCTGCCGTTCTTGGGTCTGTACGTAACAACCAAGCCGAGCCCCATATAGTTATGATTGGCTAATATGACCATTTAGACGTTTTTGGGAGGTTGAGGTGATCCCCTATACATCGACCTGATTTTTAATCTACTCCCGAATACCTTTCATTTAAGCCCTTTTTATTGATATGGACGTTCAATTTGTCTGCTTGGAGGAATGTTGGGTCTAGGACGACTTCCTGGGTGCTTGGACACATATTTTAAAACCATATTCGTATTCTATCCAATCGATCCTTTTTTGGGTGGTGTTTTTGGGATTAGGGGGAAGGTCCGCCCCCTTGCGATATCAACAAATTATATAGCCTATGTTTCCTTTCAGACCAACCTACAACAATCTGTGAAAATTTCACCGCTACCGTAAGGGGCTGTTTCTTAAAATATCCGAATAGAATAGCTGTGACACTTCTTAATCTCTGGAGAAAAGTTTTCCTATAGAGGATTGATGTCATATCGATTTGTATGCCAATACCATTTCCTTTTACCAACCTCGTATAAAGACATCATTGCCTTCAGAAAACAAGGCATTCCTTATAACACGCGTTTTCAAAATCTCAAAAGTATGTGTTCTTCTGATTTCGCACACATTTCCACACACACACACACACGCAGATACATATGCAACCATAAATTTCCCCAACTGTAATGTGGCACATCAAATGTCAAAAGTTTAATTTACAACGTTTTGTGGCAAATATGCAATTGAAAGCAGGAAGTATGTGTTAAGAATAGAATTTGGCAGAATTCATGATTCTCTACATTTGTTTCGCTTTCCTTTCGCCATTATTCGTTGCCTGGTAGTGGGGAGCCAAAAACACTACCGCAGCACACCAGCTCGGTGTGTCTAAGCGTCTATGAGTCAGAAACACACACTAAATGGGCCATATTTATTGCCAAAGCATCCTTAGGAGATTTGAATTTTCCAATCCAATTAGGGTGGCCCAAACCCAACGCAACAGCAATGTCTGGTTAGCTATGCGACTGGCTGGACTTGGGATTACAAAATTTATGGAGTCCATAATTCGAAAATGACTTGTACTATTTTTGATAACCAACACCTATCGACAAACGTTAAAACAGCATGCGTGAGGCGGTTGAATGCCTACGTCATAAGAGAATTTCTAACTAAATAATTTGTATGTATTTGGCCGACGGGGCAAATCTATCTTTCCCCAACCAAATCGGTATTAAGAACATTAATGGCCACAATCCTTTTTCTCTCTCTCACTCTAAAACCCAATCGAAAATTGATTGCCCTAGAAAAACAGTGGCCACTACCTTTACCAAATGTGAACATCAAATGCCACAAAGCAGACACACAAACCTCCCACTCAGTGGCTTCACTTCATTCACATCTCTCAGTCCAGTTTTTACAACGGCCGGGAGGAAAATAGCCATAAATTTGATTATGGACAGGATGCCCAGGCGCACCAACAAACATCGACAGCAAAACATTCGCACAGAAATGGCCATAAAACTGACAAGGAATATATAACATACTTTTCACATCAGGAGATAAATTATGCTCTAAAATCGCCTAATATACTTGGGGTCTCCAAGGTATATGGATAATAAAGAGGCCATAAGGGAAAAAGAAGACAACAAAATGCTACGATCAATTACTTTGGCACGGTGAAGCTATTTGTAAATTGTTTCCATATAATGGAACATATTTTAAATAAATTTGTTAACAAATCAATCAATTGTAAGATTAAAAAGGTTTAAAGGGTCTCTTATGGGATACCCCTTATGTTAAAATACCTCAACAAAAAAAGTATGGTCAAAGATTTTAGGGCAGGTGATGAGATATGAACTAATCATTGGGAAATCATGAATGACAGAAAAAGGCCACATATGTGACAAAAGAAAATAATGAAATGTTAACACTTTAGCAAAGGTCTTTCTACGAGGAATTGGTAGCAGTGATTTTAAGTGTTTCGATGAGTCGTTCCGGTTGTTTCATTTAAAATTGAAAATATTTGTTCAAAAAATTTGTATTCGTTTGTAGCTCTAAGTTTAGGTTAGGTTGAAACGTGGTTGCGAATATTAATCCGCCCTATGCCACTATGGACATACACCTAAGCCAGTAATCGGCTTGTTGTGCTCTCTAAATACTAAAAAAGGAACCTCGAAAAAGAAAATCTATGTTAGGAATTTGTTGCTAATTACAAAATCCTCAATTGTTTTCCATGCCACGCCCCTAAGATGATACATGTCTGGTATTTTGTCCCCACCTAAGTACCGGTGAAAGGCGGGCAATGACACAGGAAATGCTTCAACGTCTCATCATCTTTCCCCCCATGCCCTACACATATTATCACTTAACTCTTAGTATCCCATATTGTCCCGTTTGGTATAGGTATCCATTTGGGGGCATAATTGACCAAAATTATTATAAAGGGTGATTTTTTAAGAGCTTCAGGAAAATTTTTCAAAAAAAAACATAAACTTCAGAAAAATTCATGGAATCTTTATTTGAATCGATAGTACGTTCCATATAATTTAATGTTTGAAGATTATTTCATGCAAATGTTGACCGCTTAGTCCAAGTTGGGCATACTCTTTCTAACACTTGGGCCTTCCTTCTTCCCGCTTGGCTGTATAGACATGAGATTTAACATAGCCCCACAAAAAATAGTTTAAATGCGTTAAATCGCACGATCTAGGCGGCCAATTGACCGGTCCCGAACAAGAAGAAAAATGTTCACTGAACTTGCCTCTCAATAAACCCTGTGTGGCATGTGGCACCGTCTTGTTGAAACCACATGTCATTCAAGTCAAGCTCTTGCATTTTGGGTAAAAAAATAGTTGAATCTCATCTCACGGTAGCGCTCACCATTCACAGTTACGTTACGATTCGCATGATCTTTGAAGAAGTACGGTCCACTGTTACTTTTTCTAGATGCATTGCTACCTCTTGCCTGCTTCTGACTGATCTTTACTCCAATATGGACAATTCCGCTTATTTACCAAAAATGAGCTTCGTCGCTGTACACAATTTTTCGATAAAAAAGTGGGTCGGCCAACTTTCCAAGAGCCCATTCAAAATTCTGCGTTGCGGTAGGTCGTTCGGCTTTAATTCTTGCATCAGCTGTATTTTGAAAGGCTTCACACCTAAAACCTTTCTCAACATTTTCCACCTTGTTAAGTAACAGAGGCCCTATTGCTGCGAATGGCGACGAATCAATAGTCTATGGCTATCATTAACACTGGCTGATTCAGCTGCCATATTTTCTTCAGTTCGCACTTTACGTTGATGGTTTAATGTCCAACAATGTAAATTTGATGCAAACTTTAGTCACAATAGCCCAAAAAGCCGATTCTGTGGATCGATTAAACTGACCACAAAATGGAAGAAGCGCGCCATGAACTTTCTTAACAGAGCACTCATTTTGATAATAAAATTCAATAATTTGTAAGCGTTGTTCGTTTGTGAGACGACTCATGTTTAAATTATAGATCAAACTGAAGATGTTTGACAGTGAAAGAAAACGCGAAACGTGCGAGAGCTGTTTAAAACAGTGTTGCCAAAAGGATAATAGCTAAAAATAACCCTTTATAAGTTTCATATTGTGCCCTCAAAGCCCTTTCGTTTGAGTCCCATATTGTCCTGTTCGGTGTACATGTCCATTTGGTGCACACTTTTGGGGTACGGAAACCCGCCTGGGAGTAGACCCCAAATTTTTATATACGTTTCGTATTCTGATTTCAAATACCTTTCGTTTGAATCTCATATTATCCCAATTGGAAAACACGTTGCTTTTGAGGTGGGATTGCCCCCTTGGGAATAGAACCCAAATTTTTTACATGTTTCATACTTCCAATGACCTTTAATTTGATACAAACATTGCCCCAACCGGAAAACATGTAATTTTTGAGAGGTATTCGGAGGTGGAGCGGGCCACCCCCCACACTTAGATTCTAATTGTTAAACCATGTTCGTACTCTACTCTTAAATACACATATATTATCCATATATCAGTAAACATGTCCATTTGTATGGGGTTTGGGATAGGGCGACAGTTATTTGACCCAAAGTTTTATACAACTTTTTGGGTTACTCTTCTCCGTGATCTGACATTTTTGAAAACTGTGGATATGGGGAGGTTCTGCCCTCGTAGCAGATATCACAAAATGAGGTTCCCTATGTTCACCGAGGGCTAAACTCTACCATCTGTGAAAATGACATGAAATCGGTTCAGCTGTTTGTGAGTCTGCTCAGAACAAACAAACAATGAGCAGCACTTTTATTTTTATACCCTCCAACGAATTTCATCATTCCGTTTGTAAAACCTCAATATATTTATCTAAGACCCCATAAAGTCTGTATATTCATCAACGTTCGACATTTTAAGTCGAACTAGCCATGTCCGTCCGCCTGTCTGTCTGTCTGTCCGTCCGTTCATCTATTCGCCCGTCTGTCCGTCTATTCGTCCGTCCGTCCGTCTGTCTGTCCGTCCATCTGTTCGTCCATCTGTCCGTCCGTCTGTCCGTCCATCTGTTCGTCCGTCTGTTCGTCCGTCTGTCCATCTATCCCTCCGTCTGTCTGTCTGTCCGTCCGTCCGTCTGTCTGATCGTCCGTCCGTCTTTTCGTCTGTCTGTCCGTCTGTCTGTCAAAGCTCGTTAAGTTTCAAAGGAGTAAAGCTGGACACTTGAATGTGCATAAATACTTCTTATTAGTGTAGTTCGGTTGGGATTACAAATAGGCCATATCGTTTCATGTTTTGATATAGTTGTCATATAAACCGATCTTGGATCTTGACTTCTAAAGCCACTAGAGGTCGCAATTCTTATCCGATTTGGCAGAAATTTTGCATTATGTGTTTTTTTATGACTTCTAATAACTGTGCTAAGTATGGTTCAGATCGGGCACAACCTTTTACAGCAGCCATATAAACCAATTTAGATCTTGACTTCTTGGGCCCCTAGAGGGTGCAATTATTATCCTATTAAGCTTAAAATTTGCGTAAAGTGTTTTGTTTTGTCTCGCCACAACTATGCCAAGTTTGGTCTAAATTGGTTCATAATCTCATATAGCTCCCACATAAATCCATCTCCCAATTATACTTCTTAAGCCTCGAGAGGGTGCAATTCTTATCCGATTTGTGTAAAATTTTGTACAATGACTTCTACAATGGTCTTCAACATTCGATTCATTATTTACAGTCAGAAGCGGACCATAACTTGATATACCTCCAATTCTTTCTTCATTATCCTTTGTTTGTCTAAAGAGACATATCGGGCAAAGATCTCGAGAAATACGCTCAATGGTGGAGGGTATATAAGGTTAGGCGTCGTCGAACTTAGCACGCTTTTACTTGTTATATAATAGATATTCTCAAAAGAGATTTTAAAGAAAATTTGCTTAAAATGTTGTTTTAACATAAGATATTTTTTTAAAATCTGTTTTTTGTGAATCACCAATCCCCTTGCTCTCTTCAACAGTGTAATCACTGTGTATGAGTCTCTATGAGGCCACCATAACGCAGAGGTTAACATGTCCGCCTATGATGTTTAACGCCTGTGTTCCAATCCTGGCGAGACCATCGGAAAAAAATTTCAGCGGTGGTTTTCCACTCCTAATGCTGGCAACATTTGTGAGGTACTTTGCCATGTAAAACTTCTCTCCAAAAAAGTGTCACACTGCGACAGTCCGTTGGGACTCGACTATAAAAAGGAGGTTCCTTATCATTAAGCATAAACTTGAATCGGACTGCACTCATTGATATGTGCGAAGTTTACCCCTGTTCCTTAGTGGAATGTTCATGGGCAAAATTTGCATTTGCATAAGTCTCTATGTATGAATCTTACTGTCCTGTGTTTCCACTGTATATGGGCCCTGAAGCCCGAAGAGTATCATACTTCTTGAACCAACTCATAGACATGCATTACGGCTATAAACAGTATGTGTGAAGTTAACAGGCGCTCTTAAGGATGCTAAGGGCTTCGTCATGCAAATAAAAACGTACTTTAATGATTTTATAAATGTTGTTCATAAAAGTTTACTTTAACATTTGTTCCACTAGCCGAACGTAGAATAGTATTTCAAGCGCCTCGGTTTTATGCGCTCATTTTATAATCTCTGACACCAAGTTTCGATGTGTCTCCCACCACTTGATCTTTCCATCATTGTAAATAGTTTAAACAGGTCAATTATTGCATTGACAAAGTTGTCCACTGGGTTGTATACGTAATATTATATGAAATTCAAATTAAATAAAGTATACAACCCACCGTACGCCAACAATGCAGTTTAAATGCATATGTAGTGTCTTACATGTCTAGTGTCTGGGCAACAACGCACAACCGCACATAAATTCCCGCAAACAAAGACAAAACGAACGGTAGCACATGTACAGTGTAAGCAACTTTTTGTGTTGGTATTCTACATAGCTATTTGATCGTTTGGTTTTTACCGCCCCTCATAAAAGGCATTTTAGTATTTTCAACTGTATTAGTGAGCCCATCTCACGGGCAAATTTGATTTTTTTCTTTAATTTGAATTAGTGTGCCCATCACTAGTCTAGATCATAGAAGGACAACAACAGCCAACCGTACAAAGGAAAAAGCAGGCATAGGAAAAAGGAACAGTAGCAGACGTAGAGTGTAAGCAGTTTCACTTGGTTGATCGGTCGAGTTTTACTGCCGCTCATACAAACACAATTTTGTACTTTCAACTATATTAGAGTGGCCATCATTGGACTGGATAATCGTGGAATTTTGGTATAGAAGCAATTTTAATTTCTATGCTCATAGAAACCCCATTTTTGCTAATGTCGCTAATATTTAGCACCTGATAGGTCACCCCTCCCACAAACCAGATATATTTAATGACTGTGGCAATATGGGATTTAAGAGTCATGTATTGGGGGGAAGAGCACAAATATCATATCCACATTCGGAAAGAAATGTCTGAGGGGTCGTTCAAACCCCAAAACACCTCAAACAGGACTTATTTATCAGATATATTTAATGATTGTGGCAATATGGGATTTAAGTGTCATGCATTGGGGGGAAGAGCACAAATATCATATCCACTTCGGGAAGAAATGTCTGAGGGGTCGTTTAAACCCCAAAACACCCCAAATAACTAAAATAAAAGGTATTATAAGGTGAAAGAAGGCGAGCCCGGGTCGGCTAGTCTATTAGGTAAAGTCAAAGCGTGTTTGTTTGTCTTTCGGCCTATCTGTCTGTTTGCTTGTTCTGTATAGACTAGAAAACGGCTAAACCGATTTTCTTGAAATTTTTCGCAGGTTGTGTAGACTGGTCTGGAAGGAATAATAGGCTATATAATTTTTTGACATTGAAAGGTATTTGGGAGTAGAATAAGAATCTGATGTAAAAATTTGGTCTTACGTCCAAGGAGGGCCTCCCTTCCCACTAAAAAAAATGGCTTGATTCAAAAGTAAGGCGATGGTACAGTATGGGACGCAAATAAAAGATAGTATAAGAATAGTATAGGTATAGGATTAGGAATAGGAATATGATATTAAATATTTAGCACTAAGTATCAGGGGGCTGCCGCTCCCTTACAAATTCCCCCAAAAAAACCTACACGGAAATCTAGTCCCATCGGAGAAATATGCGATTCAGTCGGTAGATGCTGGGATGTAGAATAAAAATTTGTTTTGTAATTTCGGGACAAAGTATGAAGGACCGCTTCTCCCCCAATAACCTTAAAAATAGCCTAGAAAAAAACACTAAAACGGATATCTAGGTTGACCGGGACATAACGGGTATCAAATGAAAGGCCTTTCGAAGTAGAAACCGATTCAGACAATAATTTAAAGGACCAAGTACCTGACGCTCGCCACTTTAATTACGTAACGGCCATGCATGCCAATCTGGGCATTATAGGACTTTGAGTGTACAGAACAAATCATATATTTGAATTTGATATAAAGTTGATGCAGATAGCACCCGTGAGACTTTATAACTATCAAATCTATCGTGTTGTTATAAGGACTCAAAATATTTGGAGTACAAATTATGTTTTAAAAGCTCTTTAGGATGTAGCAAACACACCAGGGCAGCACCTTTAGTATACTCGTATCATATATTTTAAGCGGCCGGATTATAAATGCGACTTTTATGGCCCCAAGACCTTAAATCGGGAGATCGGTATATATGGCAGCTATATCCTTATATGGAAAGGTCGGGGCCATATTGAAAAGTGTAAAATTTTAACGAAATCGGTGTATATGGCTGCATATGCAAATATAGACCGATCGGAATCACATAGGGCACGAATATCTAGAAGCCTTATAGAGGTCACTGTCCCAGAATAATCGGATAATAAAGGCGACATTTATGGCCCCAAGACCTTTAATCGGAAAATCGATATATATATATATATATATATATATATATATATATATATATATATATATATATATATATATATATACAGGGTGGCTGATGAAAGCCGCTACCAAAAAAAAATGTAATAACTTTTTTTCTATTTAATAATAATAATTTAATAATTAATTTAATTAATTAATTAATTAATTTAATTAATAATAATTTAATAATTAATTTAATAATTTAATTTAACATGAATAAAAGAAAAATGTATTCCATACACCGAAAAAAAAATGTAGCAATATTCATCATTGTAGCAATATTCATCAGCCACCCTGTATATATATATATATATATATATATACATATATATATATACATATATATATATATATATATATATATATATATATATATATATATATATATATATATATATACGCCAGCTATATCCAAATACGGACCGATCGGAACCATATCGAGCACGGATGTCGAAAAGCCTTATATAGGTCACTGTGACAAATTTCAGCGTAATTGGATAATAAATGCGCCTGTTATGGGCCCAGGTCTTTAAATCGGGAGATCGCTCTATATGGAAACTTATCCAAATATAGTCAAATCTTGACCATATTTGGTACAAATATCAAGGAAATCGGAAAATAAATTTGGCTTTAAGGGGTATAAGACCTTAAATCGACCGATGGACAGACCGATATCAAGATAAAGTCCAATATTGTCTTAGAACTTAACTTGCCTAGAGACAAAAAAATATGTGAGTACAGTTTCAGCTAATTATCTCAATTTTTAAAGACTGTAGCTTGATCCCAATAAACAGACGGACGGACGGACGGATGGGTCGGAAATGGTGTTGCAAACGGAAAGACAAAATGAATATATCCACATCCTTCGGTCGTGGGTATAAAATAAAGAAAAGATGCAACATACAATTTCTTAAAGTATTTTAGGAGGCCACCGTAGCGCATAGGTCAGCATTTCTGCCTCACCGCTGAACGCCTGGGTTTGATTCCTGGCGAGACCATCATAAAACATTTTTCAACGGTGATAAGAATACAAATGTGAAGCCGTCCATTCTTAATAGCCTCCTTTGTTTGGTAATGAATTGATACCAAACGGTATTAAAAAATCTTTTCTAATGATGCGAACAAAATAATACCAGGCGGTATTGGCAAAGTGCCTATCAGTGTAGGCACTCAGTATTTATACATGAGCCAGTGCATCCCGTCCTCTCACTGAGACTCTCCAATCGATACGATACTACTCCGTATGGAGCATTCCACTATCCGCAACCTGGTTGCTCACAGCTAAGTTCATCGTAACAGTTATGAGCACCACCCAGATCAGACCTCAAAGTTCCAGCCTGTGCGGTGCTCACAGTTATTCCGTGCCGGTAGATGACCATTTGCTTCAAAATGCTTCTTCCACGAACAACTTTCGTAGAATTTGCCTGGACTTTGAAGGCCCACATTGTCGATTTTCTTGCTCATGCACCTAGATCCACGACTGGGCACATGTGACGGTCTTAGAATGGTATTTTGATGCACAGCGATCGTATTTTTTTAACATTTCTTAGCACTAATCGTCGCGAGCCATGTTTTGAGCGATTGTCAAATTGTGCGGAATTCAACGAGAACAGACCATTTTCCGGCAAAGGTGTTCATTAAATATCGAAAGTATGCTGGTGGAAGAAATGCACAAAGATACATTTACCTCATGGTATGTCACATGACGCTGTTGCACTATAAGTTCACGCACTGCTTCAATGTTCTCTGGTACAACGACTGTTTTTGAACGACCTTCATGGAATTCTATTTTGAGTGAGTCGTATTCAAATTACGTCTGGATTCATTAAAGCAGTTTTTCACGTTGCTTTAGGATGGTTGTTGTTGTTGTATAGCAATGTATTGTACACCTAGGCGGCAGCCCTTGCCGAATAATGATTCCATCGAATCAATCCGGTACGTACAACCGGCTGCCATGTGATTGCTTTAGGATGGTGGTTCTACTTTAAAGAAGCTTTATAGTGTTACAAGCGAAGTATGGAAATTTGTAAAATCAAATTGGCCAACAAATATCATTACCCCTTATACACCGGGTAAAAAATTAAAGCAGTATTTTCCCCATAACATCAAAGCTTTCTATTTCAAAGATTTCACATAACCTAAATATTCTCTAAATGAAAACTAGCCCATGAACATTCCATTAAGGAACAGAGACAAACTTCTCACATATCAATTAGTGCTGTCCGATTCAAGTTTTAAGCTTAAGCTCAAGTTTTTTAGCCAAGTCCGAACGGTGTGCCGCAATACGACATAGTTTTGGGGAGAAGTTTTTACCTGGCAAAGTACCTCACAAATTTCCCCAGGATAACCATCGCTGACAATTTTTTTCCTCGATGTTGGCGCCAGAATTCGAACCCCGGCTTTCAGCGTCATAGGCGGACATGCTAACCTCTGATATACGATGGCCTCCTCTTATTATATACAGAAATTTGATTAGAAAATACCTTTAAATTTTTATTAGAAAAACAACCAAAGGCAAATCTTTCGCTTTGCCTCTTTCTTCAACGGCACATGGTGGTTTACATAAATCAAAAGGCAAAATATCTTCCAGATCTTAGGATCTTCTTCAACAACGACAACAATAAACAACTTTTTCCCCCTTACTACAAAAACGGCAGAAAAAAAGTGTGACTTGCAAACCATAGATTTCATATACCAGCTAGGTCATAAATTTTGCCACACATCCTCCCCTGTAACCTTTTTTTTAACATACAAAAACATAAAGAAACATTTTAAGAAGTTTTTCTAAAGCGAAAAAAATGTGTTTAATTAAGGTGGAATACGGTTGTAGCCAGTACAAAACGAATGATATGATATGACCTAACACGAACGCAATAAATCTAAACAAATGAAAAATGCAAATGAATGAAAATTTGTGGAAATGGTACCTACCTTGGGTGTTTCTGGTGGTGACAGTGAATTCCAACAAAAAACAAACAAAAGGATTGCTCGCTTGCGTGCACCGGGAAGCTGGGCAAAGTGTTGGTGCTGGCGGTGGGAGAGAGCGTTGAATGTAAGGCGTGAAGAAATAACTTTTCGTTGTTTAACTCTTGATTTCCGCTGTTGCGAGGGCAGATCCTTGACTAGGAGGTTTTCAGTTTCAATACAGCCTTAACACTTTGTTGGCTGTGGTGGGTGTAGTTGCTGCTGCTGCTGCTGGAGGTGTATTGGGGTTATGGGTAACGGGAAATATGGTACTGCGGCAACAAACAGTCCGTAAAAGCATCCATGACAGAAGAAACATAATTAACTTTCTTTTTAAGGAGGTTTTCAACTTTTCTCAGGGGTTTCCTTTCGTTTGTTTTACTTTGGTTTGTGTTTGATTTTGTTTTTGTCGTTGTTTTTGATGTTACCGTTGTTTGTTGCGTTCGTTACGCCTTTGTTCGTGAAGACTCTCACTTCTTGCGGTTGTTGTTGTTGTAATTTTTTCTTCTTTGCTATTCTTTTGTTATTAGTTACTCTTTTTCCTTGACAAAGCTTTTTTTACAACAATTACACTTCTTAGGCGAGTTTAGGCTTATTTTTATGCTCACAACATAACCTGCACACTTCACTGTCAGGGAGGAGGGGGTCGGCGGACGACAACGAGTGGAATTTTAGAACATTTTGCAATTCATGCCACGAACAAAGTGAATCGTTTTTCACTTTTTGGCCCTATACCTTCAAAAGAAAGTTGTTTTAGGTTTGCCTACACTGTGATTTAATCGCTGCCTTTTATTTCTCTTTGCTATTATTTGTTTTTTTTTTTTTGCTATTTTTAGTAGGTTTGGCTATTTTTAATCACTTAACGTATTTTGTTGTTTATTTTCACTGTTTCCTCTTTTCGTTTATTTTTCGCAAGTTTGCTTTTAATTAAATCAATATTTTTTTTTTCTCTCCGATTTCAAGAATTTTTCTTTTGTGTATTTGGCAGATTTCTCACATATTCCATGGTAGGGATGTTGTGTGTGTGTGTGCGGGGGAAAGGGGAGCACCAGAGATTTAGATGAAGTTTGATTGTGGCAACTTTGCTCGACTGGTTTGGATTTAATTTGGTGTTAAAATCTTCGATTGTCTCATAATTGAAATCAATTCTGTTTGTATCTGTTTTCCTTTGGGGTGGTGTCACACAGAAAACCACTCACTCACTCACTCACTCGCTTACAGCACTCACACACGCACAAATAAACACAGCGAAATAAGCACGAAATGCCGTTACACTAGGCAGACAATTCAAGCGCAACATCCTTTCATTTCATGGAGCAATGGACCCGTTAACTCTCAGGCAAATGGTTGGACTGTCGTTTGATCCTTTGCCGATAAACAAACATCAATGCAATACACAGGCGACACTATTAATCAATGGATAACGCGTTTTTTCTCCCTTCTTTGTTACTGCTCATAAAGCCGACAAAATGTCTCAATGCGGAAACATTAAATTTGGACCGCCTTCATTTTGGGTTTTTTGATATTCCGTTTTGTTTAAATGTGCAAAAACTTTTCTGTATTATTTGCTCATCTTTAATTGTTATTTTTATGATTTTTGTTTTATTTCATTTTCGCACGCCACCGAACACAATTCCGTTTGTTTATTTGGTCCAGCAGAGATGAATGAAAGTATACGACTAAAAGAATGTCAACGGGCGAGCATGTGAAGCACGTTAACAGCAGCCTCCTGTGAATTGTCGGCATGTGTATATGTATGGATAAGTCCTAACATCTTAAAACAACAACAACAACAAACATCTAATGACACCAGAGATGTTGAGAAACGTCGCTGCAGAGAAAGAGAGGAGGTTAGATAGAGAACGAGAGCGAGAGCATGGTAAAAAATAACGGTTAGTGACTTCCATTCTACAGACAAATGAAGCACAAGTGGAGAGTTTAAATGTAAACAAAGGCATAAGCATCTGACACACGAAAACATAAAGTTGTGATTTTTTTAAAGCAATAAAACTTAGTTTATAAAGGTATAAGAAAACTTTGCAAAGTTAAAGGAATAAAAGCATAGCCCCTTAATAAATGGATTTTAAGGTGAGAATATTATTTTATTACTTTTTCCAAGGAGAATTAAAACTGCAGTGCATTTTAACTAGTAACCTAATGTGCATTTACTTTGCATAGGTTAGGGTTGTTACTGCAGCAAGTGCAATGTTTTGTATGATGACCCACTTAAAATGGGGAAAATTGATTTTATTTCAAAGGGCAGTAGTTGGGAATAGAAAAAGACAAATAAAATTTAATAAAAGAATAAATTTAAATCATGTATCAAAATAATATCTAAATATAGAAAAATATGATAAGACCAAAATTCTTAGTTAATAAAAAAATATCCTGTGAAAATCACACAGCCAGATTTCCAAAGAAAGTATCAAGAACACTAAAATTAATTACTAAGGTATTTATTGATAAAACATATTAGGACGTCAAATAAAACACCTCGCGCCAAATTTTGTAAGAATCGAATCAAAATTGTGGCTTTTACAGCTTTAAAAGGGTCCATCGGATGAAAGATATAATACCCTGTACCACAGTAGTGGATTAGGGTATAATAATGCCTAAGCTATCCAGAAATAACAAGAACACATAGACAATTGTTGACAATTATGCATACACAAAAAAAAAAGTAAAAATCTGTTTCAAAGGCAAATTAAATAATAATTGCACCCTCTAGAAGTTCAAAAAGTCTATCGGGAGATCGGTTTCTATGGCAGCTATGCCAGGTTATGAAGTGATTTAGGCCATATTTAACACAATTGTTGGAAGTCATAACAAAACACCTCACGCAAAATGTCAGCCAAATTGGATTACAATTGCGCCCTCTAAAAGCTCAAGTATAATCGGGAGATCGACTTATATGGCAGCTATATCCAGCTACAGACTGATTTAGACCATACTTAGCACAGTTGTTGGAAGTCATACTAAAACGAGATATGCAAAATTTCAACCAAATTGGATAATAATTGCGCCCTCTAGAAGCTCAAGAAATCTAATCGGGAGATCGGTTTATATGGTAGCTATATCAAAACATGGACCAACTTAGCTCATTTACAAACCCAAACGACCTACACTAAAAAGAAGTATTTGTGCAAAATTCCAAGCGCCTAGCTTTATTTCTTCGAAAGTTAGCCTGCTTTCAACACTTCAACACACGGACGGACAAACGGACGGCTGGATCGACTTAAAATGTCATGACGATCAGAAATATATATACTTTAAGGCTATACGCGGCTAACAGACATGAACCAATTTAGAGGCGTGGTTTTATGGATTTTGTAAGTAGCACGGAATTCCTAACTTAGATTTTCTTTTTCAAGGTAACTTTTTAGTATTTAGAACACAAACAAGCCAATAACTGGTTTAGGTGTATATCCAATGGACATAAAAAAAAATGATGTCCCTATTTATATAACCACCACTGTATATTTGATTCAAAACGAGATACCTTCACTCAATTGTACGTAAAAACAAGAGAAGTTCACCGATTTCTATGATCAAAGTTTCATTTTGTTCATTGGCTATGTGGCTGTTCATAAAGGTTATAAGCCATAACACTTTTTTAAGTTTTGGATTTATATGATTTAAAAAGAATGAAAAAAAAGTCTACACCTAATGTCCATAGTGGCATGTGGGGGACTAATATACGCACCCTCTCTCTCTCTCTCTTCAACATAACCTAAGCTAAATAGATCTTTTCTCTATCCATCATATTCGGTTCGGATTTCGAGATGCCTAGTACAAATCATATTGTCAAATTTTAGAGAAATCGGACAACAAATGCGCCTTTATTGGACTTAAGACTCTCGGAGAAATTTTTTAGTAAAAACAGCAAGAATGTTTGTTGTAACAGCAGAAAGTCTGCTGAAAATGGTACAGAAGTAATTTGTTGCTAAAACAGCAATCATTTTCTGCTGTCTTCATATGGTAACATAATTTTTTTTTTGTATTTTATACAATTTGCTAATTTTTTTAACGAATTTGAATAGAAGCAGAAAAAATAACAACTACTATTATATTCATGCTAAACAAACATGAAGGCCTAAAGTTTGCCATTTTTAATATTTATACATAGCAAATTCCTCAATAGTTATCTAGAAGTTCAAAAAGTTTGATTAGATTTATTCAAAAGTTTAAAATATTTAATTTAATGTCAGCACAGCGTTTATTGATATCAGCAGAGTAATTTCTCTTGGTGTAAATAGCCCCGGTATCCGAGTTGGTAGCGTGCTCGGTTTGCCAGAGAGGGGGCGTGGGTACAATTCCCGACAGAGGCTTTGGTCTGTCGCTACTGTGGTATCACAATGGACTTCAAATTGTCTAAGTACTGCCACTCTTACCTAACCTAACCTAGCCTAAATAGCCAAATCGATCTATATCGCAGCTGTATCCCAATATGGCTCGAAATGGACCATATTCGTTTCGGCTATAGGGGCGCCCTAGTGCTATTAAATTCTTTGTTCTCCAAATCGTCAGATCTGTCCATATGTTAGCAATATCTATGTACGATCCGATCTAGATCATACTGGACAAGGTTTTAGAGCAAATAAATACAACTCACGCTTATATATTTCAACATCTTGCACGTCGGCATCAATCCTTGCTCTGTAAGAGTTGAAGAGGCTGCATCTGCCGAAACGTAATTGAGCCAGAACTACTCTGGTTTTCCGGGGAAATATCTATCCACAAAATGATGATTTGGATGGTCTCTGCGATAACAGCCCAAAAGCTATTGCTAAGACAGCATGTAGTTATGTCTTCGCACTGGTAGGATCTTTGCCTCCTGATGGAGATGGTCCACATGAGAACTGAGGAGACAGCCCGTCACAGTTCGGAGGGCGGCATTCGAACAGATCAGAATACTATTTCACTGCGTGTCACAAAGTTGACGAGATCACACTGGCGCTGCATAACTTACCACAGACCGGCCAATTGCTATGTACGTGGTCAACAAGGTTTCTTTGTCTGCACCCCAAGTGCTGCCAGCAAGTGACTTGAGGACCCTGTGTGCCGGAGATATCACCCCACCTTGGGGAATTGCCTGTTTCACTCTATGGTGCTTCGACTTCTTATCCCTAAATTCCACAAATCATTCGCGACCCTTCAATTTGCGATATCTTCAGATTTCTTGCAGCGAAATATGAGGCAAGTTCACCTATCGCAGATGTCAACAATGGGTGGGGGCCTGACGCCATGATCGTACAATCGTCCGCATATGATACGATCTCTATGCCGTCTGGAGGCGGTGGAATGGCGGATATGTAGAGGTTGAACAGTGCCGGAGATATCACCCCAGCTTGGAGAACTGCCTGTTTCACTCTATGGTGCTTCGACTTCTTATCCCTAAATTCCACAAGTGTCTGGCGACCTAGCGTTTCAAGCCTGGCTGGAGGGACGTGTTGGCGATGTTCTCAAACCGGGCTGACCGTGTCGAATGCCTTCGATAGGTCCAGTGCCACGAGGACCGTCCTATCACATGGCCTGGGCTGATTGAAGCCACGGCAAATGTGCGTGGTGATCGCATGGAAAGCTGTTGTTGTGCTATGCAGTCTTCCAAATCCATGTTGATGCTCGGCGAATGAAAATTCTCCTACGAGGCCCGGGAGGAGTAATATCTCAAGCGTCTTTGCCACTGGTGAGAGAAGGGAGATCGGTCTGTACCACTTCTTCCCTAAGTCTTTCTAAGATGCTCAGTATGCTCTGACATTTCATCATGAATAGACTTACTAACGAGCAACGCTTGCAAATCATTGAATTTTATTACCAAAATCAGTGTTCGGTTCGAAATGTGTTCAAATTTTGACAAATTTTGTTCAGCGATGAGGCTCATTTCTGGTTGAATGGCTACGTAAATAAGCAAAATTGCCGCATTTGGAGTGAAGAGCAACCAGAAGCCGTTCAAGAACTGCCCATGCATCCAGAAAAATGCACTGTTTGGTGTGGTTTGGACGCTGGTGGAATCATTGGACCGTATTTTTTCAAAGATGCTGTTGGACGCAACGTTACGGTGAATGAACACATTTCGAACCGAACACTGATTTTGGTAATAAAATTCAATGATTTGCAAGCGTTGCTCGTTAGTAAGTCTATTCATGATGAAATGTCAAAGCATACTGAGCATCTTTCTCTTTGACACCATGTCTGAAATCCCACGTGATCTGTCAAATACTAATGCATGAAAATCCTATCCTCAGAAAAATCACCCTTTATATGGCGATTTAGACCATATTCGATTTGCGTTTCGCAGTTCCCAATTTGAACGAAATTGGATAATATATGCGGCTGTTATCGCCCTAAGACCCTAAATCGGAAGATTGGTCTATTTAGCACCTAAATCGCGAATGACCCTAATCGAATCGTCCGTGCCTCTGACCAGTTAACGGCTTTTGACTATTGCTCTGAGTCGGCCAAAGAAGTTGCAAGCTGCACAAATGTAATCTCCTGGTATTTTGGCCTATTCACGTACAATTGCTCTTTTGAACGCATCCATACTGGCATATTTAGGTCTTAACTCCCCTCTAAAATTGACAAAATAGAAATGTCCATCGGATTTTCATCTGGATAATTGAACAGCCAATGTATGAACGAAATGAAATGCATAACATGATTATTTACAATCCTTGTTTTAGTGCCGTTACCGAATTGTTTGGCTTGCCGTCTGTATAAACACAGAACAACAACAAAAAAATCTTTTTTGAATCAAACTTTAAGATGGCAGTATTGTTATTGTTGAACATTCCGCAAGGGGAGCGAAAAATCTTGGATAGTAATAATACTGACAGTATTCTAGGCACCTTTAGGTAAAAACCACTGCACACATCTAAACTATCAACTTTTGGGAACAACGAGAACACTAGAATCTTACTATAGGTAGTTATTTTTCTACGCCACATTGCTTTGGAAAAATACTATGCGTGAATGTAGTAGTGACCCTGTCGCATCACGTTAAGACTTCAATAAGAAATATAAATTACATATCAAACAGGCTTGTTGCCTTTTCAAAGTTGTTAAAAAACTTACCCAACGATTTCTATTAATGATTTGGGAGCGTCGGAAACTTGCACTTTTACACTTTACAAATTAAAAGATTAAATTAAAGCATTCCAATTTTTAAGCTTTGCACTTTTGACTGACTTCATCAAATTCTCAAATTCAAACTGCTCAATTTATGGAGCCTGCACCTATACCAATGCGTTTGTCAAGTTAAACGAAGACAATACTGCAAAACAGAAATGTCAAACCAAAAAATTAGGTGACACTGTTAAACATATGACTGCTAACAGCTGTCAACCGCTAAAACAACACAACGGAGGGTAAACAGAAAAAAACTAAATTTTTGTTTATGCTTCTATAAATAAATTCTTCAGGCGCTTTGTTTTGGTTGAAATTTCAGCACACGAACAAAAATAAGCAGCAAAGTTGGATACAATTTTGTTGAGGAAGGAGAAATGAAGACGCCAACAGGTAATATATTTCGTTGCTTGGGCCACAGTTGCTTTCGAGCGTTTGCCAAGAAAAACAGAATCTCGGTGAACATTGTGCTGAAAGCTCTTGCGTTCTATCATTTAGTCGTTGGAAATTAATAAATTGTTGCAAAATTGCCTTCTTAATGCCTTCGAATAGAAGAATATTTACACCGCATTTAATACGTAGTTTGGAATCGCTCAATTTTAATTATGTCCCAAAGGATAGCTACAAGACGGATGTAATCAAAATGAAGACCAACAAGACTGTTAAGCGTGGCGATAGGATACTTTCGGAAAGCCCCTTTGTGTATGCCCTAAGGTCCCAATATCGCAAGGAGAGATGTGATAATTGCCTAGCCAGGTAAGATCAAACATTGAATGTTCAGTGTGCAAAGAAAAACAAACCAAATGTATGAAATTTCCTTTCTCTTGCTCAGCGCTAAGGTTATGAAATGTTCCAATTGTAATTACGTATACTATTGCAATAGAGCTTGCCAAATGGAGGCATGGCCTTTGCATAGGCTCGAATGTACATTCCTAAAACGCATTTTTCCCCGGAGTGTGCCGGATGCTGCTCGCATGCTTTGTCGCATTATCATTAAACTGAATAATGGAGGTGATATGGAAAAGGGCTACTACACGGCTACATGTTTTAGAAAATTTAGGGATTTAATGTCACGTAAGTAAAAGAGCATTTGGTCATACTTATTGGCCAAGACTGTAAGGCTATCTAATTTTCGTTTAGACTACCAGGAGATCAAGCATGATCCCCGCCGTTTGGAACATTTGGAATCGTTGCATGCAGTTCTATGCGAAATGATGCAAGACACCGCCTCAGTTCCCAATCAAAGCGAGTTGCTGACAATATATGGCAGGGTAAGTTTTGATGAAAATATCAAAAATGAAAAAACCTCTGAATGACACCTCAAATCTAGAACATTCATATACGTAATACGTGCATAGCCACTCAAACCACACATGGCTTCTCCAATCATATTTTGGCGTTTTTTTTCCTCTTTTTATGTTTTATTATAAAATTGGATTTGTGTGTGATTCTGTGTGGTTCTTACGTCGTTCTATTTGTTTATGTTTTTCGCCCGCCTGGCAAAGTGCCAACAACATCCCAAAAAACACAAACTAACTTTCGATTTCTTAGTTATAGACATCTGAAATGTAAAACAAAAATTCTTGTATAGAGTTAAAGGTCGAGCCCCCTTCGCTGACTTTGATGCATAGCAAAGTGGCGCTAATTGCTTGTACAAAAAAAAACGAAGAAGAAAACACTTGTAATCTTCATTTGATTGTTTTGCTCGCAGCTCATTACGAATGGATTCAATATATTAGATGCTGAAATGAATTCAATTGCCACCGCCATATTCCTAGGCGTTTCGGTCACCGATCACAGCTGCAAACCTAATGCTGTGGCCACATTTGAGGGCACCACACTTCATATACAGGCCACCGAGGACATAGACATTGATAGAGATTGCCTGGACTGGTCCAAGGTACTGCCTTTCGGAATTATTTGAGAACCACAAATGTTTAATGTTTGCTTGCTTAGATTTTCATAAGCTACATAGAGCTGCTGAATACTTCAGAACTAAGACGAAAGCAGTTGAAGGAAAACTATTACTTCTTATGCACATGCAGTAAATGCATTGATCCCCAAGAAACCATGGAAATGGAAGCTGCCTGCTGCCCCAACCGAAAATGTAAAGCCTTCGTTGATATCAATCTAAATAATTGCACCGCTTGTGATGCCGGCATAAGTCCAAGGCATAGAAAAGGCTTTACGGAGGCCATGGAATTGAGTAAGCATCAATTAAACAACATGAAGGATGTGGCATGTAGGTTGTGATATATTAAAAACATTTTAATATTTCTAAACTTTTGATTTCTTTTTTAGATTTAGATGTATGCAAATTTTTGTTAAATAAACAGGAGGAATTCTTGCATCCCTTGAACTGTTGGTATGTTAAAACCTTGGATGCTGCATTTGAAGCAGCCATTGATGTGGGAAAATGGAAGGAAGCCTTGGAGTATGGCAAAAAACTCTTGCCTGGATTCAGGTAAACATGGTTATGAGTGAATTCCAATTGCAATTCAAAAACCTTCTTTGTTGTAGGCGTTACTATGGCGACTGGAATCCTCTATTGGGACTACTTTATCTAAAATTAGCAAAAATCCAGCACCATGAGTCCTATATTAAGGAATGCATAGAAAACTTCCAAGAAGCTCGCAAAATTTTGGAAGTTACACATGGCAAAGAGCATTCATTGATTCAAAATCAATTAAAACCTTTATTAGTACAAGCTCTGGCAGAGACCACAGATTAGGGCTCTTTTTTTTATAGTTTAAATAAGTTTATTATGTAACAAAATAAGTAATTAAAAGATTTTCTTTAACGCTAGAGCACGTCTTTCAGTGTTTGGATGTAGACTTCTGATTAAGCGTTCAATCTCTTCGGCTTTGAAGTGCTCCGATAACTTACCAGCAGACCACATTTCAGCGATTTCGGTCAAAGTAACATTAAGAATATCCAACAAGTTGATTAAACGCTGCCAATTCGATAACTTTTGCAGCTCCTGTCCTGCCTGAGAGATGCCAATACATATATAATTAGTTTTAAACAAATATTTGTGATTAGATATACCTTTATAAAGGAACCAGCCTTGTCTATAAATAAACCAAATGTTTCACTTAATAGTTTAGCCTCTGCCGCCGAAATCGATGGCTTATCCACAATTTGATGGTTCAATAGCAAACAACAATTGTTGATTAACTCTCCCATTATTTTGTTATACTCCTTGACTGGCAATACATTCTGCCACAGGCTTTCCAACAATTCGAGATGGTGTATGCATTTATCCACCATCTTGTTGGTGATTTTTCCCTTGTTTTCGCCTTTTGAAGCGGGCTGCAAGATATTTTGCAGTTTTGCCAATTGTTGATCAACTTGTTGACGCAAATGTTTCGAACCACAGCTGGATAAATTCTTTACCAGATTTGAGGCTGTGGGAGTGGAGAAATTTTTCGCCAGGAATTGATGCAAAAACATGCAATTGTTATAGAACAATGCAGTTTGTTGGGGCAAATTCTCCAGGTGCTCCTTATGATACTGGGGCACCAGAGTCACATAGGAGTTGATCAGCACCGAAATTATGTTGAAGTAGCGATTGTGTTCGCTTGGTGTTTCGCTATCTTGGCGTATAATACGATTTAAGAGTTTCACAAATTCCTAAGAGCACATTATTGTTAGCTAACGATATAAGGAATATTTTTACCACAAGACATACTTACCAAAAGACTCTTGGATACCATGGATCGCGGAAACAAAAATGGATTATTGGTCACATCTTCTGGAGTATTTTTCTCTGCCATCACTACCATCTCCTGCAGATCTTTCTGCATAATCTCCCTGCCAGTCTCGAGAAGACGACAAAACATGCGATTATGAAACAACGTCTCATATTTCTCGGTAAATTTTGTTAGACTCTGTTCAATTTCGCGGTTGATAAAAAACATATCGGCCAGATAGAGTTCAAATTGTAAGACATCTTCCACCAGGGTAGAAGCTTGCAGCTCTTCCACTGTCTCCGGTATGGCATTCATGAGACATTCATCGATTAGAGACTTAAAGAAACGATTAGCCAGATTCTCTCCAACTATGGCAAAGACATGGTGATCATTTGATACCAAAACATTTAAAGTTTCCAGACAATGGAACAGCATTTTTACGTGTTCAAAAACTTGTTTGTAATCCTGTGCTGCATTGCCTCCAGTTACACCATAACATATTTGAAGTTTAAGATATTCCGAATTTTCCTCGCTAAAGGTCATATTAACTGGCCTAGTTATGATGGGCATAAGACACTTGTCCAAGAGAAAATCGCACAATTCCGTGACATCATATTTAGCCTAAATGAGATTAGCATACATGGAAGATTAACATTTACAATGAAGTGTCTCTAGGCTTACCTGGAAAAGTGCCAACACAGTATCCTGTAATGGGCCTACATCCTTGGATACCTGTATGGTGGTGCACACAGCTCCCGGCAGCTGCTTTTCATTCATTTGCACAAGCGCTTTAAACTTTTCCGACAGACTCAGCTTCACCATATGCAGCTTTAGCAAGTATTTCACCTTGATTGTATCATAGGCTGGACTAGCCAGTAACAACTTTTGCACCTCACTTGAGGCGGTATGATGAATAATATTATTCAGTTTCTTTAGCATGTCCAAGGCAATCAAATGTTCATTGGAACTGGTCTCTTCGAGCGATTGGAATATTTCATCTGCTGCCAGAATTCGATTGGTGACATCCAAGTCGCATAGGACGGTGTTAAGTTTTTTCACAGTTGTCATTAGTTCAGCATCAGAATCGCTGTTGGCGGAATACTGCAGGGAGTTGAGCAGCTCATAACCTTGTTTCTCCAAATTGTTGCCATCCTCTGAATACAAATAGGCGGTGGCAACATTGGGCAGGAACTCAACATAGTTATCTTCAATGTACTTGGAGACACGTTCCTTGAAGCGATGAATTTTTTCCAGAATCGTGACTATTTGCAGCTTTTTGTCCTGCACATTTTCTAAGCATTTGTTGGTATTAACTTCGGGTTTAACGTCGACTAGCTGCATTTTGAATTAATATTTGGGTCTGGCCTCTATTATTTTTTAATTTAATGTCCCGCTATCTGCCTATGATAAATAAAGCAACAACAAAAACTTAAGGATATTCACACTCTTAGATTATTTGCTCAACTAATTGGTTTTGTAGTGGTTTATGAAGCCAAAGCCATACAATACGTTAAAATACCACATTTGAATAAGTCGATTAGGGATAATTTTCAACGCATAGATGGCATTGTATTCATAGGGGTGGGGTTCACTATCACACATCCCATAAAAACTACATATATGCTATCCCAGTGCATTTAATCGATAAATATATGTTTTTAATGGCCAGTTTACATGGCACATCTTGATGCGTGGTCATTGTAATACTATTGGTGAAACAATTGTGTATGCGTCACATGTACACATAACCATCAGTCATGATGGAAAAATCAAAATCATTTAATTTTTTTCGATGATTGGCGTCTATCGATTACCGTTTACTCAGAAATGTGTAATCGTTACTTGATAGATATTGAAAAACACATTCTTTCCAAAATAAAGTTATAAAAAAAGGAAATTATGGAAAATTAATTAAATCCAAGAAAAGAAAAAAAATGATGTACCGTTTTTGGCAAAAGCAGTAGTCGGCACGTGCACACGGTGAGTTAGAGCTTGCAAAATATCGATGGCACTATCGATATTTAATTATTTGATTGAATATCGATTGATATTTTTCCGATGGATACTATCGCAAAGCCGTATTAACTGCCTATAAGGGCTCCAGATTGGTCCCTTTTGACCAACGACACCTGTTGATAATAACTACATGTAACTAAAATATAACTGAAAGATGGGGCCATATTTACAAAAGACATGTGGCATCAAATAGCCTCAATTGAAATATAAGGGGTGTTTTATTTACCCATTAAGCGAAAAATTCTATCCCCGTATAGTAAGCGGTTAATCTTATCGCCGCCTACTATCGCCGTTTGATAAAAGATATGGTATCATCTTTCAATTTGAATGACAAAACTAATAGAGGAAAAACGAACATATTTTTGCACTGATTAAAGACTCTCCCAAACGTAACACTTTCGGTTCAGTTTTCGTATACTGTCCAAATAGCGGCTAGGTTGACAAATGGGTCGTCAAATAGTACGACTCCTTCTGTAGTAACGTCGGTAATATTCATTACGGTCCGGGTGATTTCAATGCTTTACAGCTCCTCAAGGCTTCCTTTACAATAGATGATAAGCCTTCGATCAACCTGATTATTTCAAGATTCAGGTGTCTCCGTGAGTTTCGTTGTATCCTGTAGAAAATGTGGTAATTGTGTATTCATCATAAGCCTCAACATGTCCTCCGTTGTCCCTGCTCTCATTCCCATGTCCTATATTTATGTTTCAGTTTGGGTTTTTGATAGAAACTTCTTTCTTGGCGTCATTTACGCTATCGACCACGTCGCAGAAAAGCTTCCAGGAAGCACGTTTTGCCGCTCTAATCATCCTATTGTATTCCTTAGGCCGTGTGCAATACACGTCCCAAAAACTGCCGTTTTTTATGACGTGCTGCGTTCTTCCCCAATTGACAATACCCTGTTCATTAAGGATTTTTCTGGGCTGCTTTCTTTAAGTGTAAAGCACCCATATTACTTGTTTGTGCGACATCTGGCGCGACTTAGCTTATGCAACCACCCACTATTTATTTACAGATGTGTTTTGTGATTTAAGCTGTGTTAAATAAGCATAGCTGTGTTAAATTATCACTGCTGTGTTAAGTAAACCGATACTAGATTCAAAAATTTGCTTATGACAAAAAAACATTTCAAAGTTAAAATTGAACAAACAACTATTTCAAATTTTTTTGGTCATGTATACTGGGTCATTTAAAGTTGATGTAAATGAGTTTTCCACAAAATAAAGTCAAATATTAATTTGAAAATAATTGCAAGTATTCAAGCATTATTATCCTATGGAAAATGTTAAGGGCGGAGCCAAAACGCCATTTTATTTCATAGCATATCTCTTATTGGCCGCTGGTGGTGGAATAACAAAGATACATAAAGGGGATGATTTTGTCACACACAAAGACGTAACACATCACAAGGCCATCATAGTATATAAGATGCTGGACAATATTTCAAAGGTAACAGTTTCCAATTGGAATTGGAAGAGCAAACACATATAATTTCCTATCCTGGTTTTGGGAAAACAGAAAAATTAAACACAACAAAGAAGATTTTTTAAAGGATTAATACTACAAGAGAGCACGGTAAGTAATACAATTCAAAATATTTGTTGTTGTTTTGAATTTATGGCTCCGTTGAGAAATTGTTAGTTGCATGTGCAATTTTATTGCAAATCGGAAAACGTGATTGCAAACAATTGGGGTCTCCAACGTCTGGCAATATTTGCTCTAGACTCTGGTACATGATGAAAACAAAGGGTTGCAGTGTTTGCCTACTTTTCAAACACAATCGATATCTATCGATGAGGGACAAATAGTAAACCCTTTCTTTCCCTTCTCATTGAGTGAACAAATAATAACAACAACCACAATGGAAGCCATAAATAATACAATTAGTACGCCTTTGGCATATGCACACATGCCAAAGGTTATGAAAACCTTTTCCCCTAAGGATTTTTGAATTAAAGACAGATTTAACACCCTCAAGTGGGTGTCTATTAAGGGAAATCTTACTTAAATATTTATGTTTTGCCTTTTATCTTTTGCAGACACAACATATTGGCCACCGTCGACATGGTTTACGATATGACACAAAATCACTTGGTACCGCCACAAAACATAGCCGTCGGACGTTACTATTTACAGGATCTCCATAATGTGGAAAATCAGGACTATGCTGCTTTTGACTTTGACAAAAGATATCAGGCCAGAATGGCTTGTGAAACACCACCTCCATCACAGACATTGCCACAACCTACACCTACACCGGCACCCAGGCGAAGGACACGTAAGAATTTATGTAGAATATTAGAGGGTAGCATATTGATTATAAATATGTTTTAAGTTTAAATATTCTATAGAAATAAAATGTTGAGCAAATATTTTTTAAAGTTAACAAAATTTTCTATAAAAATTTTTTATATAAATAAAATGTTCACAAAATATACCATAGGGTAGATTGTGGACAACATTTTCTATAAAAATATATTTTTGAACAATTTTATTTATTTTTATGTAATTGTTACTTACTTTATATTTAAATGAAATATTTTTTAATTTTATTTCTTTGAATTAACTTATTTTTATCTCATTTTACTTAATTTTATCTCATTTTACTTAATTTAATTTAATTTAATTTAATTTAATTTAATTTAATTTAATTTAATTTAATTTAATTTAATTTAATTTAATTTAATTTAATTTAATTTAATTTAATTTAATTTAATTTAATTTAATTTAATTTAATTTAATTTAATTTAATTTAATTTAATTTAACTTAATTTAACTTAATTTAATTTAATTTATTTTAATTTAATTCTATTTTATTTTATTTTTTTTTTTGTTTTTTTTTTTATTTTATTTTATTTTTCATATTATTTATATATTTTATATTATTTCTTTTTATTTTTTATTTTAATTACAATTTTTCCAGCCACCCTTGAAACCATTCTATTTTCAACTGTGAAGATTTTTAATTGTAAATTTGATTTACTTATTTTTCTATTATTTTTTTTTAGAGCCCATTACCCATTTGGACCCTTCCGAATTAGTGGGACTTTCCCGCGAAGAACGCCGTCGACGTAGACGAGCGACTCTAAAATATAGGACTGCCCATGCGACAAGAGAACGCATTAGAGTGGAAGCATTCAACGTTTCCTTTGCTGAACTTCGAAAACTTTTACCCACTTTGCCGCCAGACAAGAAACTATCAAAGATTGAAATATTAAAGCTAGCCATTTGTTATATTGCTTACCTCAATCATGTGCTGGAGACACCTTGAAATGTACAACAGCCCACAATGGATTAATTTTTTCCGTATTTATTTGCAGTGAATAAGTGCAAGTACCCATAGAATTTTATGTTAATTATTAATTTATTAAAAGACGACCTCGTTATGTGATATATGCAATAATAGTTTGAAAAAAATAAACCCTTAAATTTTCAAGCGGGTTTGGCAATAAAGCTGGCTAGAAAGTCATCAGAAAAAAATGTAAAAATTTTGTATTTCTCTACTTACTTATGACAGAATCTATGTATTTCTACATTCGATTTGTGACCCCTTGAAGGTTGTGTGTATGCTTGATCGTCATTTTAAATAAATATAGCCATGTCCGTCCGTCCGTCTTTGGAACAAATGTATTTGCTTGAAATTTTGCAAAAATACTTCTTATTGGAGGCAATCGTATGGTAGAAGTTTAAATGTCCGCCTATGACGCTGAACGCCAAGGTTCGAATCCTAGTGAGATCATAAGAAGATATTTTCAGCTGTGGTTATCCCCTTCTAAAGCTGGGGACATTTGTGAGGTACTACGCCTGTAAAAACTTATCCTTTAAGAGGTGTCGCACTGCTGCATGCCGTTCGGACTTGGACGACATTGTAATCTGATTTTCCTCACGTAATGATTTCTTATGACTTCAAATCGGTCCATAACGTGAAATAGCTTCCATAAAAAAGGATATAGTGAGTAGTCTGCCATGGCTCTAAAGGCCTAGAAAGGACTTTAAATATAAACGACTGACACGAAGTGTTACCAAGTTCACACTGATTGCGTTATATTTTCCTGGAAAATCACAGCCGACGACATTTTTTGTAAAAAGGTCGCATCAAAAAGTCGTTTTCCCAAAAAAAAGTCGCACTTTGAATATTTTAGGGCCTTACATGAAATTGGTAAACTAGGTACCCTTTTATGTGGCATTTATTATATAAACACAATTTGTAACTTACACCATAACTGTGGCTCTGATAAAATGTATAGTTTGACTCATAAATTTCTCATGATTCGGCTTAGCCATGTCCGTCTGTGCTAATAGTCCGTCTATCGTTTTTTTTAAATCAAGGTGGACATTGCATTCGTTATCCAATCATCACAAAATTTTCCACAGATCACTTTTTCCGCCCAGAGACAAACGTTTTTTTTGTTATTTGGAGACTTTTTTTGCTATTTGAAGGCTTTGGGGAATTTGGCGACCCATATCTCTGAAACGACTAAAGCTATATGCCCGTATCAGACATCAAATTAAAGGCCATTCTCTTTTTATGTTCAATAACGAAGAACGTAAGTAATATTGAATTCGAGATAATGAAGTCAATGTCGTTTTTATACCCTCCACCA
Source organism: Stomoxys calcitrans (assembly GCF_963082655.1). Classification (NCBI taxonomy): domain Eukaryota; kingdom Metazoa; phylum Arthropoda; class Insecta; order Diptera; family Muscidae; genus Stomoxys; species Stomoxys calcitrans. The sequence goes on along the minus strand of NC_081555.1, from coordinate 5,023,290 downwards.
TAGGATGGGGGTATACTAATTTCGTCATTCTGCTTGTAACACCTCGAAATATGTGTCTAAGACCCCATAAAGTATATATATTCTTGACCGTCATGACATTTTAAGTCTATCTAGCCATGTCCGTCCGTCCGTCTGTCTGTCGAAAGCACGCTAACTTTCGAAGGAGTAAAGCTATCCGCTTGAAATTTTGCACAAATACTTTTTATTAGTGTATGCAAATATTGCCCATGAACATTCCACTAAGGAACAGGCGCAAACTTCTCTCATATCAATGAGTGCAGCCCGATTCAAGTTTAAATTCAATGATAAGGGGCTACCTTTTTAAAGCCAAGTCCGAACGGCATGCCGCAGTGCGACATATCTTTGGAGAGAAGTTTTACATGACATAGTACCTCACAAATGTTGCCAGCATTAGGAGGGGAAAACCGTCGCTGAAAATTTTTTCTGATGGTTTTGCCGGTTGGAATTGTAAATGGGCCAAATCGGTCCATGTTGCCATAAAAACCGATCTGGGATCTTGACTTCTTGAGCCTCTAGAGGGCGCAATTCTCGTCCGGTTTGGCTGAAATTTTGTATGAGATGTTTTGTTATAGTTCTCAACAACTGTGGTAAGTATGGTTCAAATCGGTTCATAACCTGGCATAGCTGCCATATAAACCGATCTTGGATTTTGACTTTTTGAACCGCTAGAGGGCGCAATTCTTATCCAATTTGGATAAAAATTTTGCATGAGGTGTTTTGTTATGATTTTAAACAACTGTGCTTTGTGTGGCGCAAATCGGCACATAACCTGATATAGCAGCCATATAAACCGATCTGGGATCTTGATTTCTTGAGCCACTAGAGGGAGCAATTCTTATCCGATTTGACTGAAATTTTACATGAAGTGTTTTGTTATGACTTCCAACAGCTATGTTTAGAGGGCACAATTCTCATCCGATTTGGCAGAAATTTTGTATAACAGTTTCTCCCATGACCTTCAACATACGTGTCCAATATGGTCTGAATCGATCTATAGCTTGATTCAGCTCCCATATAAACCCATCTCCCGATTTTGCTTCTTGAGCCCCTACAAGGCGCAATTCTTATCCGAACGGACTGAAATTTTACACAATGACTTCCACTATAATCTCCAACATTCAATTCAATTATGGTCCGAATTGAACCATAATTTGATACAGCTCCAATATTATAGCAATTCTTTTCTTTTATCCTTTGTTTGAATAAAAAGGGATACCGGGAAAAGAACTCGATATATGCTATCCATGGTGAAGTTTGCCCGGCCGAACTTAGCACCCTTTTACTTGTTTTAATTACTTTTTCAAAAACGTTGATTGATATTATCATTTTAGTGATTGATGCAGTTTCAATTAAAAAATTAATTGGATCATTTAATTTCGTGATTGTTCAATTAATTTCAATTGTTCATATGACTTGCCGAAGGAAATCCACTGAGGTTGTATAAGATTCGGCCTGTTCGGAATTTCAACAGTTTTTGATTGTAAGATTTTGTTGAATTTCCTTAAAAACACAACTCATATGCTGGATTTGAGTTTTTATAATATTAAATTATTTATCTTCTAACTTTTACTCGTGGAATAAATACATTGAAAAACAAAATCAAGTTCTTTGTACTCCCTTTGTAGCTTCATTTATTAGAGGTCCCATTTGTTTCTCTTGATGTTGTGCACATAAAAGCAAGTAAGTTGTCTTCAAGCCACATGTGACCATTGGATGCTGGGGCTGTGGTCTTTTTGTGATGGGGATACATGCGCACTATGCCACATCATGCCCCAACCTAGGCGACGACAAACAAAAACACTCCCACCTATTCGTATGCAGTTTACAGGGTGCAAAGGCTTAGCAAAAAAATTCAATGAAGGTTGTGTGGAGAATTTTGATTTTTTTTTAGCCTTCAGACATAACCAAGGCGATTGGTGTTTGTTTGTTGTCCAAGTTTCAAAATTCCAATAAACACACACAAACCTTTTGGATAGCGGTAACCTTTGGCAACATTTTATAGGAATTTCTTTTCAAATAGAAACTTTTCCAGGATTGCGTTGCATTGCGTTTTCTCCCAAAGAAAACAGGACTTGAGTTCTGTAGTGGCATTCAAACGGGTATTTTAAAAACGCTAAGTTAGGAGGTGGTTATAGTGGTTAATTAAATTTTGGGTTATTTCATCTTAAAACAAAATTTTTATGCAAAATATTAAAAATAATAAGAAATATATATTAAAAGAAGAAACAAAATTTAAATAAAAATTAAATATGGCCTCACATTTTAGTGCTAATCAGGTATTATTAAAATCATCTCAAAAAGTTATACATATAAAGGAAGTGAAAGAAACAAAGTTTTAAAAAAAAATAATCTTTACTAAACAAAGTTTTACAAATCAAAATTACTTTTGTGTGAAGCGATTTAAAAGTGAAGAAAGTGTGAATACATATCCGCTTTAGCAGTCAGACTTCCGCTTTGAAACTTTTGTGCCCATATAGAAAATATCTTTTTTCATATAATGATAAACTTTATGCTTTATTTGTCTGTATACAACTCCTTCAAATTCATGGATACACCTTAGACATCATATCCTTCTGCATGTTATGTGTGTGTGTGTATACGTATATACATATACACATATATTTATACGTCTATTAATTTGTATTTATACAGTGCATGTGAGTACTTAGTGAAAATTGTCTGTCTGTCTGTCGGTCTTTCTTTGCTAAAATGATTTAATAAACAAAATAAGAATAGTGTTTTGCATAGCAACGATGTAAATGAATTTCACGCACGTTACCCCCAAAAGGAAACAAAAATAATATTGTAGATTATTTATACTTATATATACGAGGTGAAGTTAAAAAAGTTGGTTAAAATCTCTAACCAACTTTCAAAGGACACTGAACAATACCACTTTCGAGGAAGTTGAGTAAAAGAAATTAAAACTTTGGGTCAATAATAGTCCTAAACAAGTAAAAGTGTGCTAAGTTCGGCCGGGCCGAATCTTATATACCCTCCACCATGGATCGCATTTGTCGAGTTTTTTCCCGGTATCTCTTTTTAGGCAAACATATGATAAAAGGAAAGAAATGCTATGATTTTGGAGCGATTCGGGCCATAATTGAACTGAATGTTAGAGACCATAGTAGAAGTCGTTGTGTAAAATTTCAGCCAATTCGAATAAAAATTGCACCCTTAAGGGGCTCAAGAAGTAAAATAGGGAGATCGGTTAATATGGGAGCTGCATCAGACTATAGACCGATTCAGTCCATAATTGCGACGTATGTTGAAGTTCATGAGAGATGTCGTTGTACAAAATTTCAGCCAAATCGGATAATAATTGCTACCTATAAATGCTCAAAAAGTCAAAATCCCAGATCGGCTTATATGGCAGCTATATCAGGTTATAGACCAATTGAAACCATATTTAGCACAGTTATTGGAAGTCATAAAATAACATTTATTGCTATATTTCAGCCAAATCGAATAAGAATTGTGCTCTCTAGTGGCTCAAGAAGTCAAGCACCCAGATCGGTTTATATGACAGCTATACCATGTTATGGACCGATTTGAACCACACTTAACACAGTTGTTGGACATCATAAAAAAAACACCACAGGCAAAATTTCAGCCAAATCGAGAGAAGAGTCCAATGGCACTGGCTTTTTTTTTAAATACTGAGTGTCAATGATACTCGAGATGACAAGGTTAATTATTGGCGCCTTCAAATAACCAATGGCCAACATCAGCGTCTGTTCCTAGGTTAAGGGAAGCTAGGGGCGAGCGTCGGATCTTGGAGCAAGCGGCTCGCCACAACGAGGGATACATGTGCAATCCCACAAAACCCATGCGGTTGGCGCGCTGAGCCAGTAACCCACCCCGAAAAACTATAAGAAACAAAATAATAGTAAAAACGGACCCTCCCAACGTTGATGACCCAAGCAAAGGAAAAAAGGACCATGATATGCGGATCTGCACCTGGAATGTCCGCACTCTTTATGTGCAGAAGGTGCAGTATACGCGCTGGCTGGGATTGGCGTCACTACAACACCAAACGGTGACGAACTATACTATAGCTGCCATAACACGATTTATAAATTTGACTGTGGATTTGTGGTTAGTCGGAGAATGAAACACTTTGTCTTCAGCTTTACTCCGGTGGATGAGAGGCTAACCACAATCCGCATAAAAGCCAAATTCTTCAACATCAGCCTTATTTGGGCCCCTGCCCTGACAGAAGACAAAGACGAGCAGACCAAGCATGTTGTCTACGAGCGTCTAGAGAGCGAATATGACCGCTGCCCCGCCCATGATATAAAAATCGTTCTGGGAGATTTTAATGCGAATATAGGGAAGGAAGACATTTTTTGTCCAACATTCGAAAAGTTTAGCCTCCACGAGATAAAGTCCAGAAATGGGATGAGTCTGATAGATTTCGCCGCGGCAAAAACATGGTAGTTAGTAGCACCCGATTTCAACATAAAAATATTCACAAAGCCACATGGCTGTCACCCGATCAAAACACGAGGAACCAAATTGATCACGGATGGAACGAGGAACCAAATTGTGATGCATGGAAGCATTTATCCAGCGTGCTAGATGTACGATCGATACGTGGAGCAAATATAGATTCGGATCATTACCTTTTTGCAGCAAGGTTCGCACCCGCTTGAACATGGCGGAGAAAGTACGATCTGACACTGCACGGAAGCTGGACATTGAAAAGCTGCAAACACAACAGATGGCAGCGGCATACTCCACTCAACTGACCCAACTTCTTGATGAAAGCACTCCTTGTTCCGATTATATAATGACGCAGTAGCAAACTATTACCCACTCTATGGAAAATGCTGCGAAATCCGTGCTTGGGTACCGGTACCGGAAGCCTCCCCCTAGAAACCCATGGTACGACCAAGAGTGTCGAGATGTTACTGAAGCCAGGAATGGGACATATAGAGCAACCCTGCAATCAGTAGCAACGCGCCAGAAGAAGACGAGGTATCGGGAGAAAATCTATTCCGCTGAAAGAAAAAGGAAATGGACAGACGTGAGTGTGAGCGAATTGAAGTGTGCCGGAGTCAGAATAAAGTCCGGAAATTCTACCAAAGAATTAAACATCCAACCGATGGCTTTGGCACATCCTCCTGCAGAGACAAAGAAGGAAATCTGGTAATTGATACAGATAACATGCTGAGGATGAGGGAAGAACATTTTACCCAACTGCTAGATGTTGTTGTTGTAGCAGTGTGTTGTTTACTGAGGCGGCAGCCCTTGCCGATGGAGAACTCCATCGGGTCAATCCGGTACGTACAACCGGCTGCCATGGGATTGACCCAACTGCTTGTGTCCGACGTTGGCGGCGAAGAGGATACCGCAGAACCAATCAATGATGATGGTAAAGAATGTTTACCTCCTAGTCACAATGAGGTCCAAGTAGCAGTGACCCGACTAAAAAACAACAAGGCAGCAGAAGCCGACAGGTTACCCGCTGAACTAGAGGGAATGTGCCAACTACAGAGGAATAAGTCTCCTCCCCATCACATACAAGATACTCTCGAGCGTACTGTGTGAAAGATTAAAACCTAAAGTCAACGAGATAATTGGGACCTATCAATGCGGCTTTAGACCTGGTAAATCCATCCTGGACCAGATATTCACACTGCGCCAAATCCTGGAAAACATCCGAGAAGGACAAATCAACACCTATCATCTCTTTGTTGACTACAAAGCCGCTTTCGATACCCCTCTACATTCAAAGGCATTTCAAGCCATGTCTGAGTTTGGTATCCCTGCAAAATTAATAAGACTCTACAGGATGACACTTGCTGATACCCGTTCCTCAATAAAAATAGGAGAGAATCTCTCCGAACCATTTAATACCAAACGATGTTTCAGACAAGGAGACAGCCCATCGTGCGATCTATTTAATATACTGCTGGAATCACAAGAGAACACATGCTACTCGCCTATGCCGACGACATCGACATCATAGGTCGGTCACCGGAAGCAGTAACTGCTGCCTATGAAAGAATCGAAAGAGAGTTAGTAAAAATGGGTCTGGCAGTAAATGGAGATAAGACGAAATGGATGGTTTCAACTCCCAAAAATCCTAGCACAACCGACCAAATAAAGAAAATGGAGAAAGTTGGGAACCACAACTTTGAGGCAGTCAGTAACTTTATCTACCTCGGCAACGCCGTAACCGAAACGAATGACACCAGTTTTGAGATAAAGCAAAGAATAATACTGGCAAACAGTTGCTACTTTGGACTAAGTAAGCAGTTTAGAAACAAGACCACCTCTCGACAGACGAAGATTACACTATACAAGATACTGATACTACCCGTGTTGTTATATGATTCTGAGGCATGGGTACTTGTGAAAGCAAATGAGGCAGTACTTGGAGTATTTGAGAGAAAGAGTCTTCGTAAAATATATGGACCAGTTTGCGTTAATGGAGAATATAGGCGACGTATGAACCACGAGCTGTATGACGACGATAGCATAGTTACACGCATCAAAATATAACGGCAGCGTTGGCTAGGTCATGGAATGGATGAAGAAGCCCCAGCAAAGAAGTCTTTTGAAGGCAAACCGGGAAGACCAAAAGCCCGATGGAAAAATCAAGTGGTGGGAGATACCTCAAAATTTGATGTCAGAGATTTTAGAATGAGCGCAGAAGATCAAGGCGCTTAGAACGCTATTCTACGTTCGGCTAGTGGTACATATGGTCTGTCATAGCCAATTAAAGTAAAGTAACTAACTTTGTTTATTGTAAACCCTTTGGCAGCTTCGTCTACGGTACAACGACCTTCCTTTAGTTTTGAAACCTAAAACTCTTTAATTGCAAAAGTGATTTGATAGCCGCAAACGATTATTCATGTACCTGACCAATAATTATTCTCTTGTGTCTCTCCTACTAAAGAGAAAGTGGGAGTAATTGAGAGTATAGACCAGTGGTTGGCAAAAATAATCACTCTATTGCACTGTACTTTGTACGTATACAAGAAAATAATACCAAGCAGACTCAAAGTCCTGGAAATAATTGCAATTGTGTGCTCGTCACATTCTCGCTCTACAACATGTTCCCTTTTTGTTTTGACTGAGGAAAAAGCAGTCAGTATATTGCATAGAGGAAAACGTTAACTTTAACTTTTAAAAAATAGTTTAACGCATGGTGGTACACGGAATCTATTCTATGTTCGGCTAGTGGAACAAATGTTCTGTCATAGCCAATTAAAGTAAAGTAAAGTAGGTTCAGATTTAGAATCACTCCCACTTATACATATAGCCCGATTTACACATGTAAGGACGTAGTAACCAGCAACCGATTTGGAATGTGGAATTTTGCTGTTGTTATAGCAATGTGTTGTACACTAAATCGGTAGTCCTTCCCGATGAAGGAGGAGTCCTTCGGGAATGTGGTACTACCTATCTGAAAGGCTCTGCCAAATTTCCTCAAAATAGGTCCATATTTGGATATAGCTTCCATATCAAATACCAACCGACGGACGGACTTGGTCGTTAACACCCGAAGGTAATTATTATGTATGTACATATTTCCAAATTGCTATCAAACCAACCTCGTTCCTTTACGATTGTGTACATATGGCGCTGGCTGTGCATGTCTTGGAAAAAATGTACAAACATCCTGGTACTGAAAAAATATTTGTCAAAATACTCATACAAATGGGTCAAATATGGCAGAGACATGCCTTTATTTTGTTATTTGCAAAACTTTATGCGGCATTCAGTATTCGTGGAGACACGGTCAAAAGAAGAAGGAAACGATAAAAAGTCCTTTCTTAATAGCAAAAAAAAAAAAATGCTTTCCGTTCGTTCTAATGCCGCCAATTACCGTTAAGGCCACGATGTATCGAGAACATTAAGTTAATTTCAAAACAATTGATTCACCATCTGCTTTATCACCTATGGCTGAGAGGACATCCATACAAGCGTTGAGCATCTTTTACCTCCATCTCCACCGTCAACTTCAACTCATCCATTATACGATTGTTCGATGCTAGAGAAGCGTTAAATTACAACGACTAAGTATCATTGTATTTGGAGTGTCATAAAACAAGGATTATTCAATTGTTAGTGGGCATTGCTTACAAGTGTTTTATCATACGAATAGGAAACCCATGCCACAGAAGGAATAAGAAAAGGAAATCCTTATGCCATTGATACACGTGTTAACCTGCAGCAGCACCCTTCAGCCCACAGCTGAGTAAGGGTGTTGACTTCGACAACTACAAAAAATTGAAAACAGAGGACGAAAGGGTGTCTGCACGTCTCCCTGTGGCAGGTTGTGTGAAAATCTAATTCTGCATGCAGTGGGGTGAGTGTATTGTAAAGGACATGTAGCTATCTATGCTTTTGAAGCATGTTGGTGCGTAGCTAGGAAAATGTTGATAAATGTTGCCCCAGGGATTTGACATTATAATCATTGTCAGGCACGACTTTAGTTATTTGATGGATCGATCAATGGCTGGCGATTTGTTGCGTAAAGAGGACCCACAAAAAAAAACCTATTCTACACATTCCATTGTCTGAGAGTGAATTGTCTCACTTGTTAACCATTTGCTAATTGAGTTTAAAATCAATTTGAAACTCTAACACTTGTTGTCTGTCCAGCAAGTGTTTTTCTCATTAAAGCATCCTGATATTATCTCTGCCTCCCCCCCCTTCAAAGTAAGTTGAACCAACCCAGGCGTGTTCAATTGCCGTGTAAATTTAATTATTCACTAATTTTGTATGTGAGAATTAGAATGCCAGCAAGGCTAAGAGAATGAGAGTGAGCGAGAGAGAGAGGGAGAGATAAAAGTCATGGTGTTGCCGAGCGCCTTGTACGGGCGTGGGGTTGTATTGTATAATGGGTGGCTATGTGGTGGGAATTGCCGAATATGCCTCGTGTTTTGACGCGTGCCCGCGTGGTTTTCAATCATAAACATATTTGAAATACCAGTCATCACGGCAAGTGTTGATGTGATACAACAAAGAGAAATTACGCAATGACTAGGCCACAGATGAAGATATCAAATTTCCTGCATTCATTTGCATAAGAAAATTGAGTAGAAAGGACAATGAAATTAATGCTGGACGTTTATAGAAATATTTTTTTTTTTTTTTTGAAGTAAAGATGATGACTATGGGAAAATATCTTTGTACATTTGTAGAACAGTATGGAAAAACTAGTTTTCTTGACTTTATCCTGTTGGAGAAGAAGAATATTCGAAATCAGAATTTAGAAAAATTGGAATAAAAAAAATGTTTAATGCAAATTTAGGGAGGTGCTACGGTAATCTTATTACATATTAAGAAAGAAAATATGTTTGATGACAAAGTGTAAGATCCTTGATCCTTCTTTAAGAGACGAAAGATGTAGGTAGAGCATTCACGGTGTCCTAATACCACTGCATTAGTACAGATTCTCTTACACTCACAGAAGTATTTTTCCCGTGTGTGTATGCCAATAATCCTGCAGGTTCCCATATGATCTAGGTGTAGACGATTTTATCATGTCCCCTGTCAGAATCAACCTGCCCTCTTCCTATCATGATCCAATAAACTTTCGCATCACAGCTCTCTTCCCAGCCAGAATTTCCTTAAATGGGTCTAATAGCAACACAAAACGGGCTACTTCTGTCTTTATATTATAACCAGTCATCTGAAAACGATGAGCGATTGACCGCTAGAGGGCGCTTATATGGGCACTAAGTCGCACGCGACATTTTTTATATATTGGGTTGCCCAAAAAGTAATTGCGGATTTTTTAAAAGAAAGTAAATGCATTTTTAATAAAACTTAGAATGAACTTTAATCAAATATACTTTTTATACCCTCCACCATAAGATGGGGGGTATACTAATTTCGTCATTCTGTTTGTAACTACTCGAAATATTCGTCTGAGACCCCATAAAGTATATATATTCTTGATCGTCGTGACATTTTATGTCGATCTAGCCACGTCCGTCCGTCTGTCTGTCGAAAGCACGCTAACTTCCGAAGGAGTAAAGCTAGCCGCTTGAAATTTTGCACAAATACTTCTTATTAGTGTAGGTCGGTTGATATTGTAAATGGGCCATATCGGTCCGTGTTTTGATATAGCTGCCATATAAACCGATCTTGGGTCTTGACTTCTTGAGCCTCTAGCCTCATTCCGATTGGAATGAAATTTTGCACGACGTGTTTTGTTATTATATCCAATAACTGTGCCAAGTATGGTTCAAATCGGTCCATAACCTGATATAGCTGCCATATAAACCGATCTTGGGTCTTGACTTCTTGAGCCTCTAGAGTGCGCAATTCTTATCCGATTGGAATGGAATTTCGCACGACGTGTTTTGTTATGATATCCAACAACTGTGCCAAGTATGGTTTAAATCGATCTATAACCTGATATAGCTGCCATATAAACCGATCTTGGGTCTTGACTTCTTGAGCCTCTAGAGGGCACAATTCTTATCCTATTTGAATGAATTTTTGCACGAAGTATTTCGTTATGATATCCAACAACTGTGCCAAGTATGGTTGCTTTAGAAAAAAAGTGTAAAAAAAGTATATTTGATTAAAGTTCATTCTAAATTTTATTAAAAATTTCACTGAATGTGTATATCGAATTCGTCCCACTGTAGCCTATGTCCGCCTATAACGCTAAACGTCTGCGTTCAAATCCTGGCGATAACATCGGACAAAATTTAAAGCGGTTAATTGTTAAAAAAAATTCTCCTCAAAGAGGTGTCGCACTGCGGCACGCCATTCGGACTCGGCTATAAAAAAAGTCCCTTATAGTTGAGTTTAAACTTGAATCGGAAAGCTTTCATTATTGCTTCAAAAGTGTGCCTCTTCTCGGTTCCTGGGTAAATTTTACTCCAGTCCCAAATAACTTTCCTTTGAGTCCTATATCATCGTATTGGTAAATATTTCCGGTTTAGAGAGACACTTGCCCTTAATGTAAATATACGCTTCGTGCTATACTTTCAAATACATTTTATATGAGCCCCATAATGGCATGATCGGTAAATAAATCCTGTTTGAGGGTGGGGTTGACCCCAGGGACTTTGTCCCGAAAATGAGTATCAATTTTCCGAAATGAAAATAGATATCGAATTCGATCTTTACTCCCAAATACCGTTGATTTGAGCTCCATATTGCCATAATCGGAAATTAAGTTCAGTTTAGGGGGTGCTTTAGGCGTACCCCCAAACACTTGGCTCCAAAATTGGATATCAAATTCGTTTCCAACTTTCATTTGAGTCCCATATTGTAATGGGTCAATCAATCTATTTGACTTATTTTTGGAAGGAAAAGCGCCACCTAGATTTGTACTATTCGTAATCTACTCCCAAATTGCTTTAATTTGAGTCCCATATAGACATGGTCAGCTAATATGCCATTTTTGGGGGGTACTTGGGGGTGGGGCGACCTCCCATTGCTTGGACCTAATTTTTTATGTCATATTTGTAATCTACTGTTGAATACTTTTCATTTGAGGCCCATATTGACATGAACGTCGAATATATCAGTTTAGAGGAGTTTTTAGGTTGGGGAGGCCCGCTGAGTACTTGGACACATATTTTAATACGATATTCGTTTTCTAGTCTCTAATACCTTTCATTTGATACCCGTATTGTGCCTATCGGTCCACTTTGGTTTTGGATGGCGTAGTTGGGGTAAGGGCGTGGGACTGCCCCCATCCGATATCTAAAAATTATATAGCCTATATTTCCTTCCAGACAAAATTTTTGGTAAAAATTAAAGATAAGATGGGCTATAGAATTTTTTGAAATATTTATGAAATTTTGGAACTTTTTTAATTTTTTTACCGTGTGAAAACACCAGAAAAGGTAGGCTGTTTTAGCACCAAATTACTGCTGTCCCATTTTTAGCAGACTTTCTGCTGTTACAGAAAACATTTTTGCTGTTTTTACAAACAAATTTCCATGAGTATATATTGACCTCCTTCTTACATCCTTTCAATAATAGCCTCATCCTCTCACGATCTGGATCTTCCCACAGGATTTTTCCCGTCCTACCGACCGTTTCGATGTTCCACAGGGTTACATGCGCATTCGTCGCCCACACCCTTAACTCGGACTGCGTCGACCCGAAAGTCTTCGAGTTAACTAAGTTTATTGACGGCAGTTCACTGGCCTTTACTGCCAATACGTCTGCTTTATCATTCCCAGTTACTCCCCTATGGCCGGACACCCAAAGGATTAGGATCGTGCCATCCTAAGAGAAGGCGTTAATCTCCTTCTTACATTCCAAGACTGTTCGTGATCTTACAGTCCTGGTTGTCATTGTCCTTATGACCTGTTTACTGTCCGTAAAAATGTTCATACTTGACATCCTCGCGTTAACACCACACCACCTCACACATTCCGTGATCGCCCGGATCTTCACCTGCAGGACCGTATTATGGTCAGGCCCTGGGTTCTCAATGAAAATCCCCAGCGCATTTCTTATCTGATTTGGCTGAAATTTTGCACAATGACTTCAACTATGTTCTCCACTTGTTGAGCCATTAGAAGTTTCAGTACTTGTCTCAAAACTTGCATAACAACTTCTCCTATGAACTTTAACATACATGCCAAATATGGTCTGTATCGGTCCATAACCTGACATTTATAGCTCCCATATAAACCGATATCCCGATTTTACTTCTTGAGCCCTGTAGGGCGCCTTTTTTTTATCCAATTTGGCTGAAATTTTGGTTTCCAACATCCGAATTAAGGATTTGCCAGTCCCGTCGGTCCATAGGCTTATATATAGCAATATACCCAATAGCATAGCAATTTCATCCATTAACCTTTGTTTGCTTGTAAAGAGATACCGGGCAGACAAAAGCCTGCCCAGCTTGGTTAAGGATTAAAGAGCACAAAATTGTATCGGGTATGATATGTTAAGGAGGCATCCTGTTGAAGTCCTCATGTATTTCGGCAGGACTGAAGATTCATTCATGGTGTATCGCTTCAATCGGTATTTTAACTGGAGCCAACTGGCCTTTATCCTTAAAGGATTCAGCATTTTTTATACGGGGCTATATTTATACATTTGGCCTATCTCCACCATAGGATGGGGGTATACTTATTACATTATCCTGTTTGTAACACCTCAAAATATACGTCTGAGACCCCAAAAAGTATATATATTCTTGATCGTCATGTTATTTTAAGTCGATCTAGCAAAGTTCGACCGTCTGCCTGTCGAAAGCACGTGGTGTTTTGGTACCACTTCGGTCGATGTTTTGATATAGCTGCCATATAAACCGATCTTGGGTCTTGACTTCTTGAGCCTCTAGAGGGCGCAATTCTCGTCCGATTTGACTTAAATTTTGCACGTAGTGTTTTGGTATCACTTCCAACAACTGCGCTAAGTATGATTTAAATCGGTTCATAATCTGGTATAGCTGTCATATAAACCGATCTTGGATCTTGATTTCTTGAGCCAATAGAGCGGGAAATTCTCATCCGATTTGGCTGAAATTTTCCATGAGGTATCTTGTTATGACTTCCAATAACTGTGCTAAGTATGGTGCAAATCGGTACATAACCTGATATAGCTGCCATATAAACCGATCTGGGATCTTAACTTCTGGAGCCTCTAGAGGGCGCAATTCTCATCCGATTTGACAAAAATTTTGTACAACGGCTTCTCTCATAACCTTCAACATACGTGTCTAATATGGTCTGAATCGATCAATAGCTTGATACAGCTCTCATATAAACCTATCGCCCTATTTTGCTTCTTGAACCCCTACAAGGCGCAATTCTTATCCAAATGAACAGAAATATTACACAATGACTTCTAAAATGTTCAGCATTCATTTATGGTCCGAATCGGACTATAACTTGATATAGCTTCAATAGCATAACAGTTGTTATTCAATATTCTTTGTTTGCCTAAAAAGAGATACTGCGCATAGAACTCGACAAATGCAATTCATGGTGAAGGGTATACAAGATTCGGGCCGGCCGAACTTAGCACGCTCTTACTTGTTTCATATGAGTTAGGGGAATTAAAGATACCAAACCAAATTTCAGCAAAAATGCAGGACCCTATGGGTTTATTAAATTTTGTTGAAGGGCCTTATATGCAAAATTCAAGCAAAGGAAAAGATTTAGGTGTCTGGAATCTAATGAAGATAATTTGGGGAATCGGTTTATATGAGAGTTATATCTTTTAAGGAACCCATATGAAACGAATAGAGTTTTTGTGTTTGAAGGCATCCTGGTTCAAATGAAAATTTGCCCATGAACATTCCATTAAGGAACTGCGGCAAACTTCTCACATATCAATGAGTGCAGTCCGATTCAATTTTAAGCTCCATGATAAGGGACCTCATTTTTATAGCCGAATCCGAACGGCGTGCCGGAGAGCAACATCTCTTTGGGGAGAAGTTTTTACATGGCAAAGTATCTCACAAATGTCGCCAGCATTAGGAGGGAATAACGCCACTGAGAAATTTTCTGTAGTTCCCTCCAGGATTTGAACCCAGGCGTTTAGCGTCATAGGCGGACATGCTAACCTCTGCGATACGGATGGCGACCTGTTACAATACGTTCCAAATATCAGCAAAATCGGATTAAAAAATAGACTTCTATCCCTGGGTTGACAAGCCAAATATGAGGAGCATTTGGAACCAATTATGAACATGGGGAGAGCGCAATTTCTGTTCGATTTGATCATTGGTCATGTCATTTTCCTTTATGACCTCCAATATCCATGCCAAGTTTGGATCAGGTCTACAACCTGGTAAAGCTCCCATGTAAATGCAAATATTGCCCATGAACATTCCACTAAGGAACAGGAGCAAACTTCTCACATATCAATGAGTGCAGTCCGATTCAAGTTTAAGCTCAATGATAAGGGGCCTCCTTTTTATAGCCGAGTCCGAACGGCGTGCCGCAGTGCGACACCTCTTTGGAGAGAAGCTTAACAAGGCATAGTACCTCACAAATGTTGCCAGCATTAGGAGAGGAAAACCACCACTGAAGTTCCCATGTAATCAATTTATTTAGGAACTATATCGGGTTGTAGACAAAGTCCATACTTGACATGAATGCAGACTAACAATTTGAGTTAGAATTTGAATTTTACCAAAATCAATGGTGGTGTGTGTTCCTAGCGCTGAAGAACTTCTTTGCCTTAAAAAAAATCCATTTAAGAATTTTTTTTAACCTCTTACTCCCCCTTCAACACACCTGGTCATCTTGTTTGCTAACTCATAGCTGTAACAGATGTATCCTAATCCTACTGACTATAACATTTCATAAACTTCAACTTGCCCACTTTGTGTTGAACAATTTTTGGAATCTGCTTGCAAGTGATAAATGATACGAGGAGATTAAGTGCATTCAGAATTTGACTTTAGCAGAAAGATTCAATTGCACATTTTCAAAAAAAAACACACACAGACAAACAAAAGCTTAAGTGGTATTAAAAGGAGATACTTTTTTACACATGTCCTTAAATTGGCCATAAAAAAAACCCCGTGTATAACACCATGTAATTGTTCTAATGCTGTGTAGATGGTTGCCGTCAGTCTTGCTGCAAAATAGAAGGGATGATGTTCTATCTTTTGTGCCCACCCATCACCATCACCATCATTGTTATTGTGATAGGGGGGTGTTTCTTGTTTACTTTTTCGTTTCCTTTTTTCCACTATTTGTGATTTAACAATTTGTTTGCACAGTAAGGGATTATAATGATATAAATTATGGAATTAAGAGTAACAAACAGGTTGCCCCTGGTCTAAGTTGTTTAAAATTTCCGTTTTGTTCTATTTTACAGTTTGAAAAGGCTTATTCCTCACAGCGTTTGGGCAATTGGGAGCAACCAAAATGGCAAACCAAGGATCCGCCTAGACCCAGGCAACGCAAAGGATCCACAAAGACTATTGCCAATGAGCATGGCCACTTATTGGACTACCACCGGAGGTATTCGAGCCAATTGAATGGTTGGCTACATTTTAATGTTTGTGTGTTTTCTGCCCTTGCAGACTAAATCAGGGTCCTTGGGGTACATTTTCCGGCTATAAGTTACCGGAAAATCTAGTTCGCAGATTCGGCAATGGCAGTAGTTACAACAAGTATGCTCCAGACATTTCCAAGGATTTGGATGAAAAATTTGGCGTCACAGGAACTTCTCTAAGTTATCACAACAAAGAAAAAAACCTAAGTTTTGACAAGAGTTTGGATAAGCCTCTACCATCGTTTGATAAGAAAATAGTAAGTAAGCCCTTTAAAGCCACCAACAATGTAATTAACCCCTCTCTTTATAACTACTCTCAGTCCAGCGATCTGGAGTATGTACCTGGGGATTTCACTTTCCTAAAAGATCAACATCCCACCCGTGATTCATTGCTGGAAAATAAATTCAATCGTGGTTACAACATAGAAGCACCGCTGAAATTGGATCAAAACCTCCTGGGGGATCATGCGTGTAAAACTGGCGAATGTGAACCCCCACCCATTAAGTTGAATCCCATTTTGCCACAAACCTCTGCCTTGACCACCTCGAATTTATCGCCTCGCCTAAGAAATTTGGATTTGCTAAACAACACAAATAATGCCAATGCCAGCCACCTCAATCTCTTGGAAAACGAAGATTTGCCTAAAATGAATGGAGGACAGACCATTACGGGGAAACCAAACGAAAGATGTCCCTCGCCGGTGGTGCCCGCCTATGCGAATTTTGAGCTGGCCAAGCGTATGCATCAAACAAACTTGGATCATCAACCGCTGCCAGACTGTGTTGCCGATCTCGCCTTTCGTAAATTGCAAATAGCTGGAGATAATATTCCTGCCGGCCTAGGCCTAGAGATAGATCCAATAGCAAGTGGTGTGGGAGTTAAGACACATAACGCAGGACCCACTCATTGCACCAAAATGAAGGTATATCGCCCCCAAACTTCTGGTGTGGTGCCCCGCCCGTATAACAGTGATAATTCCCGCTCTTATTCAGCTGCTCCGGGCAAAGAAATGGGTGCCATGGATTTGGCAATTTGCTGGGACTATAAGCCAGCCCAGGAACCTGCCAGACCGCGTCACATAGATGGCTCCAATGATTCGGCCGGCCCCGCTGTATTTAATTTTGTTAAGAGCCCCCGTGAAGATGCAGCCCCAAATACAGGGCGATCGGCGGGCGTTTTCACCAGTACTCTAGGCGAACCGGGATTTTTCGACAAGGATATAATGAGACGAAAGACTGATTTCGGAGGCCACCGTATAGAAACGGAAGAAGATCTTAACCTCTGTCGTCCCATGCCCAGAGCCAGAAGTGTTTCGCGAGAAAATAGTGCCTGTCAAAGACTTCATCGTCTTACCAAACAGTTTCAGTCAAGTCCCGACATTGCGGATCATGATTACAAGGCTCTACGAGAGAAATATCTGGGACCTGGTTGCGACTTTGAGGCACCTATGGAACCCGGCTGTAAGCGAGGAGGGTTTTTTAAAAGAGCCCGTTCACGGCTATGCCATAAAATTGCTCCCGATCCTGGCTGCTATCCCAAACACTGTGCCGAGAGGCGCGTGCCCTGCAGCAAAGCGGCATTTCGTGCGGGAGTACCAAGATTCGATGCCGCCGGCCATTTCATAAGTACGGACAGTGGCTGCAGTATGGGCAGCCACCATGCGCCGCATCAACGTGTACTGGTCGTACCAAGACCCCGCAATCCCTACGCCAAGAAAAACTATGACATTGACACTCTTGTGCCTCCATTCAAAAGTTATGCAGGCGGTGCCGGCGAAGGTGGTTATCCCGAACATTGGCGCCTAGCCAGTGTCTACCAGCACGCCTACAAGCCCATACAGAGTCGCAGAAAGCCTCTTATTCAGACGGTGTACAAGTGAAGTTGTCTTTAACGTTTTTTTTTTATTATTTAAAAATGGTGCAATGTAACATGTAATTACATACTTAGGAATAAGTTCAAGTTCATAAATGTGCAATAGTAAGAGAAAACGAAAGTAAACTTAAGGATTATTATAACTAGGCTATAATTGAGAAAAAAATCTTTGGAATAATTAACAAATTTCAATATTTTTTTGCAAAATAAACAAAATTACCTAAATTCATACTCCTCGTGTTTCTTGTGAAACACGGTCTTCATGAACTGATGGCCCACTTCCCGAGTGGAACGCCTGATGCTGTTGCGTAGATTGTGCTTCTTTTCATTGGTTAGATCCTCGATTTTCACATAGTCGGTCTGTGGCAGATTCGATTTCAGCTTTAGGGTTCTTTCGCTGCCATCCACAATGGACAGTTCGCATTCGTTAACCGGTGAATGCTCCTCCTCCTCTAGTAGATGCCTGGCAGGTTTGCGACGCAGACTTTGCCGTATGGTATTAATAAAGCCAACACCATGTTTATCTCCTTCCTGCTCCTCGCCTTGCTCATGTTTTTGTGCAAAGCCATGGGGATGCATTAGCTTTCGTATAGATTTGCGTATCATATTTTTCACATTCAAAGATTTTCTAATGTGATCACCCTCCTCGGCTTGTTTATCACTACCTTCCTCCTTCTTTAGTGATTCACGACTTACTCTTAATTTCGGGGATGCTGCTCTGGTATAGGCCCTTACAAAGGGTGCTGGTGTCTTAAAATCAAAAGAGACATCTGCACCCTCGACATCACTGTCGGGACCATAGAGCTCGTCTAAAATTTCAGGGTTTGTGGCAATATCTTCTTCCTCGGTATAAACAAAAGGGTTATTGCATTTAGCAGTGCCTTCGCCTGAGGGTTGTTTCTCTGGGCTTGTATCTGCTGTATTCACAAACGGATTTTTGTTATCTAGGATTTCCTCGGTCTCTTCTTGCTTTCTAGTTTCACAAATTGCCTGGACTTCAGAATGTTGATATGTCTCGACTACAGACTCCTCGACGATTTCATTCTCCACGTCTTCCTTTATTTCCGTTAGCTTATGTTTAATGTTAATTTTTTGTTCCACATTTATTTCATAAGTTTCTTTCAGTGGAGGAGTAGCAATTTCCAAGTTTTCCATTCCTCCATTTTTACGCAACTTGGCCTCGTTAATGCTATTCTCCAATTCCAGTTGGTAACAATCCAATTCTTTTCCTATATCCATTGTCTCTTCACCAATAGAACCCAATGAGACTTTATGCTTAACCACAGGAGAAAATACCAACTTTTCGGCCAGCAGCTTAGATGGTGTGAGTTGTGTCATCGACATGTCCTTAAAGTCAATGCGACACCCTATATTGGGAACAAAGGGTAAACCAATCTTCAATTTACTTGGCATAACTGGCATGGAATCCCTTTGTATTTCAAAGGGATTGCGAGAAGCTGGCACCTCATCATTGGTTTTTAAATTTAAGGCTGAATTAACAAAGCAATTGGAATTGGTCAAAGGAGTCGGTTCTCGAACAATCTGAAAATATAAACAAAATACCTTTAGCTATAAATGATCGTGGATGGAATGGAATGGAAAGAAGGGAACTACATGTGGTTTTACAACTGATAGACATCGACTACTTTGTATGGTCGGAGTTCTGGTTTTTGGGCGATTTCCAACATACCGCCATTTGCATCAAAGATTTCAATGAAAGCTAAATTGAAAATAAAAATGTTTTCAATTAAAAAATTAATTGAATCAATAATTTTTTAATTGAATACATTTAGTTTTTCAATTACTATAGTGATTGAAATAAGGAAATTTCCAATTAAAAAATTAACTCATTCAATCATTTTTTAATTAATTCTTAAAAAATGTTACCCTAATTTTCAGAAACGCCAGATCTCGGATCTCAAATGGAAGGTATTCCAGGGTAGAATACGAATCTGATATCCAAATGTGGGACCAAGTTTCTGGGGGTCCATCCCTTCCCCAAAACACCCCCCCCCCAATATGGGGGCTTAAATAAAAGCTATTTGAGTGTAGAATACGAATACGTTTGGGGGGCCTCTGTCCTCAAAAACATGCCCAAAGAGGATAAATTTACGACCATATAAATATGAGGCTCAAATGAAATGTCTTTGGGAGTTAAGTTCGAATCTGTTATCAATATTCGGGAAAAAATGTCTATGAGACCACACCACCCCCATAACACCACCCAAATGGTTAGTATTTGCGGAACATTCCAATAGGAGGCTCAAATGAGAGGGATTTTAGATTAGAACATGAATCTGATATATCTTTCCAAGGCCAGTCACTGTGTGGTCGCCCCATCCCCAAAACACCCCTCAAACCGGTCATGTTTGCAGACTATGGATATATGGGACTCAAATGAAAGGTATTTGGGAGTAGACCCGGAATCTGATTACAGCGTCTAGAGGACGTTCCACCACCATAACAACCCCCAGATAGGACGCAAGACAATTTGGGTCTTTCAGACAGTGGAGCTCGATATTGATACTTTTTAGGGGTTTAAATAAAAGGTATTTGAGATTAGAAAACGAATTTGATATCCAATTTCGAGGCCATTGGCAATATGGGGTTCAAATAAATTATATATAGATATATGAGAATAGAGCAAGATGCGTATATATTTTCAGGGCTAAGTGTTCGGGGGACCACCCACTCCCCAAAAGGCCTAAATTGGGCATATTTACCGAACATGTCAATGTGGGACTCAAATGGAAAGTATTAAGGAGTGGGGCTCAACTAAAAGTATTTGGGAGTAGAATACGAATACCCTCCTTTAAAACACTCCTCAAATTATATAAATTTACCGACCATGCCAATATGTGGCTTAAATGAAAGGTATTTGAGATTAGAAAACGAATCTTATGACCGATTCCGGGGCCAAGTGTGTGAGGGACGCCTCACCCTAAAAACTTTCATTAAAATAAGGCAATATGTGGTTTAAATAAATGTTATTTGAGAAAAGATCACG
This sequence comes from Stomoxys calcitrans, assembly GCF_963082655.1. Taxonomy (NCBI): domain Eukaryota; kingdom Metazoa; phylum Arthropoda; class Insecta; order Diptera; family Muscidae; genus Stomoxys; species Stomoxys calcitrans. The sequence goes on along the minus strand of NC_081555.1, from coordinate 5,002,429 downwards.
ATGCTCAAATTTTTTTAATTTTTTTTTTTTTAATTTTGTAATTGAAAACGATTTTTATTTTTTTCTGTGTATGCCTTCTGATTCAGTATTTCACCGTGTTATATTTCAGGCAGACACACACACAACATCAATCTCACTCAACTCACTCACACACTTAAGTAGCGTAAAACACCATCAACACAATACTTGCCTCATAAGGGTTGAATTGCTTGTCCGGCCCATTCAAATTAAGCGCTGGGTTCTCAAAGCAAGCTGGAGCTGGTTTTTGCTTTTTCTTTGGTGGCCTTACAACTTCATATGGATTTAATGGTTGTTCCTGCTGTTTACTCTCGTTATCTTCGTTGGCTATTTCCGCTATCGATTTGACCTCCAAACCATATATTTGTGTTACATTCTCCTTATTGAGACGCCTTTTGGCAATAATTTTCTTTTGGTGTAGAATGAAATGCTTCATTGGTAAAACAAGACTTAATTGTAGGTGCAGCTGCCTTTTCTTGGACGCGTTCAAATTGGCGTTTACGTTTTCTGGACGGTGTGATATCTAGTTCTGAGGAAACATTTAAACTGGCGGCAACTGCGGTCATTTTTTTTAGAAAATTTTTCGAATCTAACACCAGATAAATCAAAATTTCACCAAATAATTAACTAAACCAAGCTGATGAATAATTGTCCTTCAAAATTAAAGCCTGCCATAGGGATCCCAAAGTAGACTAATCGAATAGATCGATTACAATCGTATAAGTCGATTAAAAACAAATAAATCGATTAAAATCGAACAATCGTCGACTCGTTATGGGGACTTAACATGGTACATCATGATGTGTGGTCAATGTAATTGTACAGCCAAGTATATATATGCAGTTCTATGTATCCTCCAAAGGTTTCGGGGTTTTTGTCTCCAGGCTTTACAACATCAACATAATACACCTTATGGCGTTGGACAAATGCCAGCACTCTTCGATTTCACACATACCAAGGCAAGATATATGTGTGTGACTCACATCTCAAGACGAACACCCCAAAACATAATGCTTTCATTTAAATTGTTTCAAAAGTTATGGGGGA